>NC_060195.1:6664575-6684575 GCF_021184085.1 Oncorhynchus gorbuscha | reverse complement strand
ATAGGTTAGGGTTCGTCATTGGTAGTTGTTATGGTGTGGTAGAGAGACAGTATTGATATAGGTTAGGGTTCGTCATTGGTAGTGGTTATGGTGTGGTAGAGAGACAGTATTGATATAGGTTAGGGTTCATCATTGGTAGTCGTTAATATACATTCATTAAATGTATTAATTCATTAATTCAGTATTAATGGTCATAGCATGGGATTCATTCATACAGTACAATGCATTTGATTATAAATGCGGGGATTAGTTTGTAATTTATTTTATTTTTTTGTCTTTTGTTTTTCATGATTTTTGTTCACATCTAAAATAACACATCCTAGTTTTATCATACATTTTTATGATTTTATTTGTTGCAGGGTAACATTCTTGAATTTTGTACTTGTCAAACTTCACAGATTTGTACAGATCTTTTTTGAGAGGGAGGGGGGTTTGCCTTGTTGCCCTCATTGTGGCCTCTTGAAGCTTTCCATCCTTTTGAAATCTGTTGTAGCATAGTTCTTACAGATTACTGTCTATCATTTTCAATCCCTTGTAGAATAGTTCTTACAAATGAGTTGTGTACATGGTAATTTAAAGAGACACCCACACAAAGCAGATATTATTTTCCCTCTCACCAATCTTTTATTCAAAACCCATTTAAAAGCAACACTGCCCATGGTACATTATCCGTAAGCCTACTTGCAGAGCCAGCACAGGAACATATACTTCACTTGCTGTTTGTAATGCTCCCTGTCAAGTTGTCAGAATGGCTTTGCACTCATACTGGTTATGTCCTGCACTAAAAGATCCCCTGAAATACGCACAAATATTTATCCAATGTTTTGGTAAAAATTCTGATAAATTCTGATTTTAAAAAATAAATAAAACATTTTTTTGGGGGGGGCAGTATTAATGGTGTATTTCATATATTCCTGATGTTGTTCATCATTGAGAAATACTTCTCCTTTAAGCTAATCTGAACGAATTCATGATTAAATAACCATTCTCCTCCGTCCTTGTAATGTGCCGAATCAGCTGTTCAATCATTATATTTTATCTAGTGTAGGGCTTGCTAATCTGGGTTTGCTAATCAGAAAAAGGCTTTGTGAGTTGAATTGAATCATTATCTGTTTCTTATGGGGTAATTATTGGTCAGGCATTTCGAGTTTAATCATTTTTTTGTTTCTTATGTAATTATTGGTCATAATATTTGGTTAGATTTTGTCAAACACATGCTTTTGGTCTAAAGTGGGACAGTGTTGTTCAACCTGAAAAACCAGCACCACCTTAGAGATGTCAGGACGATCTATTATCTCTATTTTATTCTCCTGTCACCTGGATCATATGAAGAGTAGGGCCTCCCTGTTGGCATTAGATATGACAGTTAAGTGCGCTTATTCAAAGCCTACACGTGAAGTAAATCAGGGTTTGGTGAGAATCTAGAGCTCAAAAGGCTAATTAAATGCATTAAAGGGTTAGTCACTCATAATACAATATGATTAAAATCTCTGTAATTAGGTTTCGGGATAATAGATAAAAGAGGAAAGAAGTCAATGTCCTTTAGGATTGTTAATATTATATCAGGTATACCGGTGTTGTTATGTGTTAATAACATTTAGACTACGTTACCCAGCAGGCTATGCGGGGGGGGGGGTGTGGCAGGTGATTGAAGAATGCCTTGCATTGCTAAATGAGGAGTTTTCTAGCTGAAGTATATGTTCATTAAAAGTATCTTAACCTACGCCCCGGTTTGTCATTATGCAAGGAACAAACATAACAATACCTAAATATCAGCAGTTACTAGGTCTTTAATATTATTGGACCTCTGACAGCCAATGACTGACAATACTGGCTACAACTTCCTAGTTTTGACTTGTCTGTAAACTCTCGCTCCAATAGATTCCTCTTTTAACGTTGATACGGTTCAGATACATTCTCTAATGCTCCCCAGAATATTAACATTCATGTTTTTCTTTATCTCATGAAATGAAAACGTTTTATCGAGTGTTGAATTGTGATCTGTTCAAGTCAGCCTGGCCTTAACAAAAGCAGCATATGGCAAGTTGGCACCACTCAATCTCCCCCAGCATAAACCTGTAATACAAAAAGTCCAAAATAAAGGATAAAAGCAGATTGTGATGTTTTTATTTGTTCATGAAAGTGAAAGACAGTGATTTTACGTGCCTCTTCCATTGACCTTTTACCTAAAGCTGCTAGAGGATAAAGGATATAACAGCACACATTGAATCCTAATAGGAGACACAGGAGACTTACAGATGAAGGTCAGATGAATGTTTAAGGGGACTTACAGATGTAGGCGCTAAAGAGGGAAGCTAGTCAAAAAAGACTTCAGAGACTAAATATTTATGGCACCATATGGTATCTTAATAACCTAAGAGCTTTGTTTGGTAAGATCCAATGCTGCTCAGTGCACCATAGCCTCTTTTCCTCTCTCCCTAGCTTCCCTTCTCTCTTTTATTCCCTCCCTCATATCTTCCTTCCTTCTCTTTTATCTCTGTCTATCTCCCTGTTCCCAGCCGGTAGTTTTAGAGGTCAATCCCCTCCCGGTGACGTGAGGGAAACCTCTGTCTCCATCTGTGCTTTAGTTGTGGCAGATCAATTGAGCAACCTCCCTGGCTGGCTGAGTGATCTCAGACATGGGCATGAATATGCAACAGCAAAGAGGCCAATATGCTCTTTTGTTTGTCCCATATTCCACAGGGCCATAGTGCATACCAGGTCAGTTGTTGATGTCAGACCAACCCCTCCTGTGGTTTGTGTGTTTTCTTAGCTAGGCAGAGCCATTAACATATTCATACTTAACATACTGTACATAGATATTACCATTTGACATGATCTCAGAACATGAACATTTGAAAGGATGGCAGATGTGATTATGTTGTTGTTGTAATTTACAATATATTACCTAAAACAATCACTCTAGCTAAGTGTTATAGCCAACCCTTACAGAAAAACCACATGATATAGCACATTTAGAAAATCACATGATATAGCACATTTAGAAAATCACATGATATAGCACATTTAGAAAACCACATGATATAGCACATTTAGAAAATCACATGATATAGCACATTTAGAAAATCACATGATTTGACATGTAGAAAAATCACATGATTTGACATGTAGAAAAATCACATGATTTGACATGTAGAAAAATCACATGATTTGACATGTCGAAAAATCACATGATTTGACATGTCGAAAAATCACATGATTTGACATGTAGAAAAATCACATGATTTGACATGTAGAAAAATCACATTATTTGACATGTAGAAAAATCACATGATTTGACATGTAGAAAAATCACATGATTTGACACGTAGAAAAATCACATGATTTGACACGTGTCATTTTATGTTTACACATGTTTCTGTACATGTTGTCACGTAGAGAATAACATGAAAACTTATTTTTGAAACTTGTGTGTTTCAAAAAATAAATGGATTCATGTTTTTTTTTCTATAAGGGTAGGGTTGTGATGGAAAATTTGGAAAATTTCCCAAACTTCTAACCAAGCTGCTTTAATGACTTGTGATGCCAGTAGACAGTAGATGGGGGGGTGGGCGGACGGGCGGGATGGTCTGTTGTATCACCTCTTACCAGCTGATTTAGGCGTTTGCCTCTATAATCAATATGCATACTGTAGGTAGGCCTAATGTAAGCAGCAGCTCAAGGTCAGATTCAACATGATGATTCAGATATCGACAGATGTGTCTGTTATAGTTTTGCCGCAGACCTCGTGAATGTCAAGACCTGTAGCTATCAGAAGGTACCTACTGAAGAGTGCCAGAGTAAGGACTACAGTATGAGACAAAATGCCCTTTTCAGGGTTAAAACGAAGTGTTGCAGTAGGGTGGTGGATGTAATTATACATTTGGAGTTAAATCTATTGGAGAGAATTGCATGCTCTGATGATCACAGTAAAATGCACAAGTTTATGCTCTCATGTAGTATTCTTCAAGGACTTCATCTGGCGAGGAAATCATACCTGATTGTCAGCTGTACCTTGAAGAATGCTTTTTGAATACAAAATGATCTAGAGATTTTTGTATTCACTGTTCCGAGTGTAATAGAGTTTAACAGCTACTACAGATTAGATTTCTAAGAGCTGGATTATATTGTAACTTCAATCTCCCTATATCTGTCTGTCTCTCTATATTACAGGAGACGGCACTGAAACCACCCCTCTATGACACACTCTGTGGCTCAGGTACAAGTCGCTGCCACAGGATAAAAATCAATCTCTAGCTGCCAGTACCTAGAGAGAGAAAGAGAGAGGGAGAGAGAGAGAGAGAGAGAGAGAGGGAGGGAGGAAGGCACAGACGAAGAGGTGAATCTCATACTATACAGTCTCTACAGTCTACAAAAACACCAACCAACAAAAAAGGAATATGTTAATTTCGTTTATTTAATTTTTTGTTTGCCGATAAAGAAAAAAAGTAGAACTTGAATAATTTTCACAGAAATGAAGACACATTGTTGCCTGCCTGAAACTTGACACAAACTCTCCTTGTGAATCCTGTAGGAGGTTTGAAATACATTACAGAAAGACACCATTTACAGTATCTCTTATTATATCTCCTAGACGATGATTCACGATATAACCCACCCCCATGTATACAAAACATACAGTACAAATACAATTAATATCTATTCTGTACTTTATTCTGTTACGTTTCTGTTTATATGTATTTATTTATATTTATCACAGAGTTGACTATGTTTATATTTATTGATTATGTTGACTAAAGTTTACATACCTGGTGTCTGTTGTTATTTGGGTTTTTTCCCTTGTTTGACTAAAGTTTACATACCTGGTGTCTGTTGTTATTTGGGTTTTTTCCTTGCTTTTTAATCCATTGAATTTGCTATTTTTGGGCTTGCTTGTGGATATACTGACTGGCAATGTGTAATGCTGCAAGCTAGACCTACTGCTAATGGGCCTACTACTAATGGGCCTACTACTAATGGGTCTACTACTAATGGGCCTACTACTAATGGGTCTACTATTAATGGGTCTACTACTAATGGGCCTACTACTAATGGGCCTACTACTAATGGGTCTACTATTAATGGGTCTACTACTAATGGGCCTACTACTAATGGGTCTACTACTAATGGGTCTACTACTAATGGGCCTACTACTAATGGGCCTACTACTAATGGGCCTACTGCTAATGGGCCTACTACTAATGGTCCTACTACTAATGGGTCTACTGCTAATGGGCCTACTACTAATGGGCCTACTGCTAATGGGCCTACTACTAATTGGCCTACTGCTAATGGGCCTACTGCTAATGGGTCTACTGCTAATGGGCCTACTACTAATGGGCCTACTACTAATGGGTCTACTACTAATGGGCCTACTACTAATGGGTCTACTATTAATGGGTCTACTACTAATGGGCCTACTACTAATGGGTCTACTACTAATGGGTCTACTACTAATGGGCCTACTACTAATGGGCCTACTACTAATGGGCCTACTGCTAATGGGCCTACTACTAATGGGTCTACTGCTAATGGGCCTACTACTAATGGTCCTACTGCTAATGGGCCTACTACTAATTGGCCTACTGCTAATGGGCCTACTGCTAATGGGCCTACTACTAATGGGCCTACTGCTAATGGGCCTATTACTAATGGGCCTACTACTAATGGGCCTACTGCTAATGGGTCTACTACTAATGGGCCTACTACTAATGGGCCTACTGCTAATGGGCCTACTACTAATTGGCCTACTGCTAATGGGCCTACTGCTAATGGGCCTACTGATAATGGGCCTACTACTAATGGGCCTACTGATAATGGGCCTACTGCTAATGTGCCTACTGCTAATGTGCTTACTGCTAATGGGCCTACTGCTAATGGGCCTACTACTAATGGGCCTACTGCTAATGGGCCTACTACTAATGGGCCTACTGCTAATGGGCCTATTACTAATGGGCCTACTACTAATGGGCCTACTGCTAATGGGCCTACTACTAATGGGCCTACTACAATTTTTTGCCTACTGCTAATAGGCCTACTGCTAATGGGCCTACTGCTAATGGGTCTACTGCTAATGTGCCTACTACTAATGGGCCTACTACTAATGGGCCTACTGCTAATGGGCCTACTGCTAATGGGCATACTACTAATTGGCCTACTGCTAATCGGCCTACTGCTAATGGGTCTACTGCTATTGGGCATACTGCTAATGGGTCTACTGCTAATGGGTCTACTGCTAATGGGCCTACTACTAATGGGCCTACTGCTAATGGGTCTACTGCTAATGGGCCTACTACTAATGGGCCTACTGCTAATGGGCCTACTACTAATTGGCCTACTGCTAATGGGCCTACTGCTAATGGGTCTACTGCTAATGGGCCTACTACTAATGGGCCTACTGCTAATGGGTCTACTGCTAATGGGCCTACTACTAATTGGCCTACTGCTAATGGGCCTACTGCTAATGGGTCTACTGCTAATGGGCCTACTACTAATGGGACTACTACTAATGGGCCTACTGCTAATGGATCTACTGCTAATGGGCATGTTAGTAGTGATGTTAATATACATGGCCCACTGGACTGGAACACCACAGCTGGTGTTAGTAGTGAAGAGTGTGGCTGGTGTTAATATACATGGCCCACTGGACTGGAACACCACATTGTGGTGATTTACCAGGACTAGGAGGACTGTGTCTACTGATTGCCTCCGTAGGACAGTAGGGAATTGTACCTCATAATAGAGAGGATGAATTTAATACTTTGAGCTAAGCCACAATCACAAGGGACCCGAAAGGCTCTGTTCATAATCAAAAGCTGTTCTATGTAGGACTAAACAGATGAGCGCCATGGTTTAACCTGAGTGTACTAGAGTCAGATAGACCGATTCACAGTAGAGCACCATGGTTTAACCTGAGTGTACTAGAGTCAGATAGACCGATTCACAGTAGAGCACTATGGTTTAACCTGACTGTACTAGAGTCAGATAGACCGATTCACAGTAGATCGCCATGGTTTAACCTGAGTGTACTGGAGTCAGATAGACCGATTCACAGTAGAGCACTATGGTTTAACCTGACTGTACTAGAGTCAGATAGACCGATTCACAGTAGAGCGCCATGGTTTAACCTGAGTGTACTAGAGTCAGATAGACCGATTCACAGTAGAGCACTATGGTTTAACCTGAGTGTACTAGAGTCAGATAGACCGATTCACAGTAGAGCACTATGGTTTAACCTGAGTGTACTAGAGTCAGATAGACCGATTCACAGTAGAGCACTATGGTTTAACCTGACTGTACTAGAGTCAGATAGACCGATTCACAGTAGAGCGCCATGGTTTAACCTGAGTGTACTAGAGTCAGATAGACCGATTCACAGTAGAGCGCCATGGTTTAACCTGAGTGTACTAGAGTCAGATAGACCGATTCACAGTAGAGCGCCATGGTTTAACCTGAGTGTACTAGAGTCAGATAGACCGATTCACAGTAGAGCGCCATGGTTTAACCTGAGTGTACTAGAGTCAGATAGACCGATTCACAGTAGAGCACTATGGTTTAACCTGAGTGTACTAGAGTCAGATAGACCGATTCACAGTAGAGCACTATGGTTTAACCTGACTGTACTAGAGTCAGATAGACAGATCCCACAAGTCAGAGCCGATTTAACCTGATTTAACCTGATTTAACCTGATTTAACCTGTGAGATATAATATTACATATTTCAACAGATGGTTCCAAGTGGTAAAACTCAGGCAGTTCGTTGACACCACTTGGTTGGTTTAGAGCAACAAAAAAAAAAAGAGACAAACTTGATTTTGTGCACTTATTTATATCAATGCATCATTTGTTCAAGTGAAATTAAGAGAGATACATATTGAACACCTGAAATGAGTAGTAGTAGTACAAGCAACAGGTTTCAATTTATTAACATAACTAAGGTGAAGACAGAAGAATCTTTACAATCCACTTTCAATGTTTACACGCCTTTTGGTTTCTGGTTTGGTATCCACACAAATATATGCCTCTACTGCATTGTGTAAACACCCATCGTGGTTATGTCCTGATCCTAATTACTATCTTCAATACTACACTAATAAAGAGCTTGGTGGGTTAGCACTGTTGTTAATAGTCATGATGTTTAACGGTTGTCTTATGATAGAGACTGCTTTGGTAGACGAGGCTGTATGTACAGTATGTGTGGCACATATACGATACCTTCCTAATGATCCCCATCGTTTCTGGAGAAGGTACCGGATGTAATTATGGTATCAAATGTATTACTACTGAGTAGAACCGCAGTGTGAACTATACAGAGCATCTTAGCACTGTAATCATCATTTGATTTAACTGATATTTGGGAGAAAAGAGAAAAAACATATACATGATAAGAAGACAGTTTTTTAAATCTTCTGTAAAGGGAGACAGATGACTATTGAACAGCAACCTCACTTTTATTCAATGTGAAGTACAATATGCTCCTTACATACTCTGTAATTAACTTTGATTTGCCAATTATGTGGAGAAAATAAACTGTATATAAATGTTTTGTTTATGTATGTGTGAGCTTCTGGAATTTATTAAAGTCTTTTTGCATTGTATTGCACATTTCCCATGACTCTTCTTATTAATCAGGGCATTGGACCTTCTCATTGCAATATATTATACTGTCTGTCTGTGTGTCTGTCCTTCCTTCATTATATTAAACTGTCTGTCCTTCCTTCATTATATTATACTGTCTGTCCTTCATTCATTATATTATACTGTCTGTCTGTCTGTCTGTCCTTCCTTCATTATATTATACTGTCTGTCTGTCTGTCTGTCCTTCATTATATTATACTGTCTGTCTGTCTGTCTGTCCTTCCTTCATTATATTATACTGTCTGTCTGTCTGTCTGTCTGTCCTTCATTATATTATACTGTCTGTCTGTCTGTCCTTCCTTCATTATATTATACTGTCTGTCTGTCTGTCCTTCCTTCATTATATTATACTGTCTGTCTGTCCTTCATTATATTATACTGTCTGTCTGTCTGTCTGTCTGTCCTTCCTTCATTATATTATACTGTCTGTCTGTCTGTCCTTCCTTCCTTCATTATATTATACTGTCTGTCTGTCTGTCCTTCCTTCATTATATTATACTGTCTGTCTGTCTGTCCTTCCTTCCTTCATTATATTATACTGTCTGTCTGTCTGTCCTTCCTTCCTTCATTATATTATACTGTCTGTCTGTCTGTCCTTCCTTCCTTCATTATATTATACTGTCTGTCTGTCCTTCCTTCATTATATTATACTGTCTGTCTGTCTGTCTGTCTGTCTGTCTGTCTGTCTGTCTGTCTGTCTGTCTGTCTGTCTGTCTGTCTGTCTGTCTGTCTGTCTGTCTGTCTGTCTGTCTGTCCTTCCTTCATTATATTATACTGTCTGTCTGTCTGTCTGTCTGTCCTTCCTTCATTATATTATACTGTCTGTCTGTCTGTCTGTCTGTCCTTCATTATATTATACTGTCTGTCTGTCTGTCTGTCTGTCTGTCCTTCCTTCATTATATTATACTGTCTGTCTGTCTGTCCTTCTTTCATTATATTATACTGTCTGTCTGTCTGTCCTTCCTTCCTTCATTATATTATACTGTCTGTCTGCCTGTCCTTCCTTCATTATATTCTACTGTCTGTCTGTCCTTCCTTCATTATATTCTACTGTCTGTCTGTCCTTCCTTCATTATATTATACTGTCTGTCTGTCCTTCCTTCATTATATTCTACTGTCTGTCTGTCTGTCTGTCTGTCTGTCTGTCTGTCTGTCTGTCTGTCTGTCTGTCTGTCTGTCTGTCTGTCTGTCTGTCTGTCTGTCTGTCTGTCTGTCTGTCTGTCTGTCTGTCTGTCTGTCTGTCTGTCTGTCTGTCTGTCTGTCTGTCTGTCTGTCTGTCTGTCTGTCTGTCTGTTCAGCTTCCCTGCATTTCCTCTACTTATAACAGAAGCCCATTAAGACAAAAAAATAACCTCAAAATTATCTATTCGGTGATTTGTAATTTTTTTGTAAGATTGTCATTCTACATTGTACTGTCTAGGTCAACGACGGGCCATGCCCTTCACAAATGTTGTGTTGCTGGATTGGTTAGTTGGACAAACAATAATAATTGGCTCATCAGTTCAGCCTGAGGGAAAAAATTGCAAAAAATATGAAGCGTTGTTGTTTTTCTTGTAACTGCACAACTCGACAACAGGGAAGAAATGATGGAACCGTTCAGATATCCATCTTTCATCAGGAACAGTTTTAAATAGACGTTAGGATGGAAATATTCTACAAACAGGACTTTTGACGTGCACATCTAGAGTATAACTATGTAAGAATATTCAAATATATATACTGTATATATAAGGAATCCATTGTTGACTGTTATAGTTTGCCATAATATTATACTGTTAGAATCCAATTCAATTGCAAGGCATGAACACAACCAGAGCTCTTAACAATGAAAACAACCAGAGCTCTTAACAATGAACACAACCAGAGCTCTTAACAATGAACACAACCAGAGCTCTTAACAATGAACACAACCAGAGCTCTTAACAATGAAAACAACCAGAGCTCTTAACAATGAAAACAACCAGAGCTCTTAACAATGAAAACAACCAGAGCTCTTAACAATGAACACAACCAGAGCTCTTAACAATGAAAACAACCAGAGCTCTTAACAATGAACACAACCAGAGCTCTTAACTATACCTCTTTGTAGGTATTTGAAGGTACGAACACAATCAGATCTCTTAACCATGAACCCAACCAGAGATCTTAACCATGAACCCAACCAGAGATCTTAACTATGAACCCAACCAGAGATCTTAACTATGAACCCAACCAGAGAGCTTAACTATGAACCCATATGATCTTAACTACACCCAAACAAGGGCACTGCGTTCATCCACCTCTGGCCTGCTCGCCTCCCTACCACTGAGGAAGTACAGCTCCCGCTCAGCCCAGTCAAAACTGTTCGCTGCTCTGGCCCCCCAATGGTGGAACAAACTCCCTCACGACGCCAGGACAGCGGAGTCAATCACCACCTTCCGGAGACACCTGAAACCCCACATCTTTAAGGAATACCTAGGATAGGATAAGTAATCCCTCTCACCCCCCCCTTTAAGATTTAGATGCACTATTGTAAAGTGACTGTTCCACTGGATGTCATAAGGTGAATGCACCAATTTGTAAGTCGCTCTGGATAAGAGCGTCTGCTAAATGACTTAAATGTAAATGTAATGTATGAACCCAACCAGAGAGCTTAACTATGAACCCAACCAGAGAGCTTAACTATGAACCCAACCAGAGATCTAAACTATGAACCCAACCAGAGAGCTTAACTATGAACCCAACCAGAGAGCTTAACCATGAACCCAACCAGAGAGCTTAACTATGAACCCAACCAGAGAGCTTAACTATGAACCCAACCAGAGAGCTTAACTATGAACCCAACCAGAGAGCTTAACCATGAACCCAACCAGAGAGCTTAACTATGAACCCAACCAGAGAGCTTAACTATGAACCCAACCAGAGAGCTTAACTATGAACCCAACCAGAGAGCTTAACTATGAACCCAACCAGAGAGCTTAACCATGAACCCAACCAGAGAGCTTAACTATGAACCCAACCAGAGAGCTTAACTATGAACCCAACCAGAGAGCTTAACTATGAACCCAACCAGAGAGCTTAACCATGAACCCAACCAGAGAGCTTAACTATGAACCCAACCAGAGAGCTTAACTATGAACCCAACCAGAGAGCTTAACCATGAACCCAACCAGAGAGCTTAACTATGAACCCAACCAGAGAGCTTAACTATGAACCCAACCAGAGAGCTTAACTATGAACCCAACCAGAGAGCTTAACCATGAACCCAACCAGAGAGCTTAACTATGAACCCAACCAGAGAGCTTAACTATGAACCCAACCAGAGAGCTTAACCATGAACCCAACCAGAGAGCTTAACCATGAACCCAACCAGAGAGCTTAACCATGAACCCAACCAGAGAGCTTAACTATGAACCCAACCAGAGAGCTTAACTATGAACCCAACCAGAGAGCTTAACTATGAACCCAACCAGAGAGCTTAACCATGAACCCAACCAGAGAGCTTAACTATGAACCCAACCAGAGAGCTTAACTATGAACCCAACCAGAGATCTTAACTATGAACCCAACCAGAGAGCTTAGCTATGAACCCAACCAGAGAGCTTAACTATGAACCCAACCAGAGAGCTTAACTATGAACCCAACCAGAGAGCTTAACTATGAACCCAACCAGAGAGCTTAACTATGAACCCAACCAGAGAGCTTAACCATGAACCCAACCAGAGAGCTTAACTATGAACCCAACCAGAGAGCTTAACTATGAACCCAACCAGAGAGCTTAACTATGAACCCAACCAGAGAGCTTAACCATGAACCCAACCAGAGATCTTAACTATGCCTCGTTGTAGGTTTTAAATCTAACAGTGCACTTGAAAGGCTAAAGAAACACATGAAACACAGAAGCGAAAGAAACTATTTAATTGCTTATCAAAGTTACTTCATATTTCAAAAACTGTGAAGCTAATCAATTCCCTTGAGGGAAGTACGTCCTTGGTGAAAAGAGGATCACTACAGTAGACTATGCACATCCTCACAGAGAGAGGGTATGCAAATGTCAAACTACTATAAATAGCTTAATGTAAACCTGGAAAATCACTGGCTAAATGCTAGCTTCTCACTGAGAACTAACTCAACTGGTGCAAACCTACACTTCCGTTCAAAAGTGTGGGGTCACTTAGAAATGGAATTGTTTTTGAAAGAAAAACAACAAAAAATGTCCATTAAAAATAAAATAAAATTGATCAGAAATAGAGTGTAGACATTGTTAATCTTGTAAATTACTATTGTAGCTGGAAACAGCTTATTTTAATGAAATATCTACATAGATGTACAGAGGCCCATTATCAGCAACCATCACTCCTGTGTTCCAATGGCACATTGTGTTAGCTAATCCAAGTGTGTCATTTTAAAAGGCTAATCGATTATTAGAAAACCCTTTTGCAATTATGTTCGTAGAGCTGAAAACTGTTGCTCTGATTAATAAGCAATAAAACCGGACTTCTTTAGACTAGGTGAGTATCTGGTGCATTAACATTTGTGGGTTCAATTACAGGCTCAAAATGGCCAGAAACAAATACTTTCTTCTGAAACTCGTCAAATCTTGTTCTGAGAAATAAAGGCTAATCCATGCGAGAAATTGCCAAGAAACTGAAGATCTCGTCCCATGCTGTGTACTACAGTATTCCCTTCACAGAACAGCACAAACTGTCTCTAACCAGAAAAGATAGAGGAGTTGGGAGGCCCCGGTGCACAACTGAGCAAGAGAACAAGTACATTAGAGTGTCTAGTTTGAGAAACAGATGCCTCACAAGTCCTAAACTGGCAGCTTCATTAAATAGTACCCGCTAAACAACAGTCTCAACGTCAACAGTGAAGAGGTGACTCCGGCATGCTGGCCTTCTAGGCAGAGTGTCTGTGTTCTTTTGCCCATCTTAATCTTTTATTTTTATTGTCCTGTCTGAAATCTGTCTTTTTCTTTGCAACTCTGCCTAAAAGGCCAGCATCCCAGACTCGACTCTTAGTGCCAGTTTGAGCTGTTCTGTGAAGGGAGTACTACACAGTGTTGTACAAGATCAGTTTTTTGGCAATTTCTCGCATGGAATAGCTTTCATATCTCAGAAGAAGAATAGACTTCTTCTGAGTTTCAGAAGAAAGTGCTATGTTTCTGGCCATTTTAGCCTGTAATCGAACCCACAAAGTTGATGCTCTAGATTCTCAACTAGTCTAAATAAGGCCAGTTTTATTGCTTCTTTAATCAGGACAAAAGTTTTCAGCTGTGCTAACTTAATTGAAAGAGGGTTTTCAAATTACCAATTAGCCTTTTAAAATGATAGACTTGGATTAGCTAACACAATGTGCCATTGGAACACAGGAGTGATGGTTGCTGATAATGTGCCTCTCGACGCCTATGCTGTTTCCAGCTACAATAGTCATTTACAACATTAACAATGTCTACACTGTATTTCTGATCAATTTGAAGTTATTTTAATGGGCCAAAAATGTGCTTTTCTTTAAAAAACAAGGACATTTCAATGTGACCCCAAACCTTGAATGGTAGTGTAACATGGCATGGTAATTCCTCTGCTTTCTTATGTTTCGTGGCGTTAGTATTTAATAATTAAATGTTTTTCAAGAGATTTTATTGAATTGCGCCAATGCTTAATTATGCAGGTGTACAGATTTTCCATATTTTTTGGGGGTGACAAACTTTTTGTTCAGTTTTGTCTTCTTTTGTTTTGACAAAAAGGGTTTCTGTTACGCTAACATATGGGATTGTTTTAAAATGGTCCATGGATTATTTAGCTATTTGATTTAGAGTTGTAGGAGCCCTTAAGGTATATCAAACAAATATATATATCTTACATATATATATATACATATACATATACATGCATTCAGAAGGTATTCAGACCCCTTCACTTTTCCACATTGTTAAATTACAGCCTTATTCTAAAAACGATTGAATTATATATTTTTGTCTGTTATTTTTTCTCTCCATAGAATACCCCATTATGACAAAGCAAAAACAGCTTTTTAGACATTTTTGCAAATATATTACAAATAAATAACATAAATACCTTATTTACATAAATATTCAGAACCTTTGCTATAAGACTCAACATTGAGTCCACCTGTGGTAAATTCAATTGATTGGATATGATTTGGAAAGGCACACACCTGTCTATATAAGGTCCCACAGTTGACAGTGTATGTTAGAGCAAAAACCAAGCCATGAGGTCAGAGGAATTCTCTGTAGAGCTCCGAGACAGGATGCCCCCATTGCCAGAGTCTCCTCACCGTGGTAGTTTTTGACTTGGCTGGTTGGTAGGATTAAGAACAGGAACATCCCCCAAGTGATCCAGGAACATCCTACTAACTCCATTCTCCAGGGAAGGAGGAGACCCCTTTAGGGAGGGAACCCTGCAGAGTGCCAGCCAGTAGGCTATGGAGTGCCAGCGGCAACACTTCCACCAGATCCACCACTGGGGTAGTGAGAAAGAAAAAGTAGATGGGTGTGGATTCCCCAAAGTAGGTCCCCAGTAGCTTGTGTAACTTTCTACTTGTTTTCTAAGAGTAACGACCTAGCCCCTGTAGTCCTCTGCAAGCAAACATTTGTAAAGTTATCTAGACAAGTTATTCCAACAGAGCTACAGTAATCTTTTAACAAGGTTTAAAGCATTGCCAGTAGCCGACTGAATCTTTTACACCCGCGGTCCAACGACCTGAAATAACTGGCCGCTTTTTGGAACCTTTCAGTTCTTTAAAATTTCATTTTTAGCTGAATGTCCCGAATGTCGTTTGACCCCACATGGACTACGACAGCGTCAGCTTCCGACATCTGTCGTAGAACGGTAGGAAGCAGCATTGTAATGTCCCGTAATCTGACCATAATTCTTTCCCCCGGATTACTTTTTTTAATTTAACCTAGTTGGCAAGTCAGTTAAGAACAAATTCGTATTTACAATGACAGCCTACCAGGGAACAGTGGGTTAAACTGCCTTGTTCAGGAGCAGAATTACAGATTTTTACCTTGTCAGCTCTGGGATTTTATCCAGCAACCTTTTGGTTACTGGACCAATGCTCTAACCACTAGGCTACTTGCCGCCCTAAGCAAAAACTAAAGCAGGAAGTATCACTCGCTCAATACGAAAATGGTCATGTGATGCAGATGCTAAACCATAGGACTGTTTTGCTAGCACAGACTGGAATATGTTCTGGGTTTCACCCGATGGCATTGAGGAGTATACTACCTCATTAACCGGCTTCATCAGTAAGTGCATCGGCGACGTCGTCCCCACTGTGACCGTACGTACATATCCCAACCAGAAGCAATGGATTACAGGCAATATCCACACCGAGCTAAAGGCTAGAGCTGCCACTTTCAAGGAGTGGGACACTAATCAGGATGCTTAAAATAAGCCCTCAGACGAACTATCAAACAGGCAAAGGGTCACAAAAGGGATCTAAGATTGAATCCTATGACACTGGCTGTGACACTCGTTGGATGTTGTGGCAGGGCTTGCAAACTATTACGGACTACAAAGGGAAACCTCTCGACTGCCGAATGATGCAAGCCTTCCAGACGGGCTAAATGCTATTTATGCATGCTTCTAGGCAAGTCAGTTAACCTCTCTGGGATATGTGGGACACATAGCGTCCCACCTCAACAAAAGCCAGGGAAAATGCAGAGCACCAAATTCAAATAAATTACTATAAAAATCTAACTTTTATTAAATCACACATGCAAGATAGCAAATTAAAGCTACACTTGTTGTGAATCTAGCCAACATGTCAGTTTTCAAAAAGGCTTTTCGGCGAAAGCAAACGATGCTATTATCTGAGGATAGCACCTCCGTAAACAAAGAGAGAAAAGCATATTTCAACCCTGCAGGCACGACACAATACGCAGAAATAAAAATATAATTCATCATTCTTAACTTTGACGAGCTTTTTTTGTTGGCACTCCAATATGTCCCATAAACATCACAAATGGTCCTTTTGTCCGATTAATTCCGTCGATATATATCCTAAATGTCCATTTATTTGGTGCGTTTGATCCAGAAAAAACACCGGTTCCAACTTGAGCAACGTCACTACAAAATATCTCAAAAGTTACCTGTAAACTTTGCCAAAACATTAGAAACTACTTTTGTAATACAACTTTAGGTATTTTTAATGTAAATAATCAATAAAATTGAAGACGAGATGATCTGTGTTCAATACAGGAGGAAAACAAACTGTAGCTTTCTGGTCACACGCCTCCATCTAACAGTACACTACAAGTGACCCTTCAAGATGGCCGTACTTCTTCATTCCACAAAGGAAAAACTTCAACCAATTTTTTAAAGACTTTTGACATCCAGTGGAAGCGATAGGAACTGCAGGAATCCCTTAGAAATCTGGATTCCCAATGAAAATATATTGAAAACAGAGTGACCTCAAAAAAACAACATCTGAATGGTTTGTCCTTGCGTTTTTGCCTGCTACATATGTTCTGTTATACTCACAGACATTATTCAAACAGTTTTAGAAACTTCAGAGTATTTTCTATACAAATCTACCAATAATATGCATATCTTATCTTCTGGGATGAGTAGCAGGCAGTTGAATTTGGGCATGCTTCTCATCCAGATGTGTCACCAATAAATTAAGAACATATTCTTATTTTCAATGAAAGCCTAGGAACAGCCTTGTTTAGGGGCAGAACAACATATTTATTTTACCTTGTCAGCTCAGGCATTTGATATTTCAACCTTTCAGTTACAAGTCCAACACTCTAACCACCAGGCTACCTGCTGCCCCAGATGTTCTGGACGACTGTGTGATCACACTCTCCGTAGCCAATGTGAGTAAGGCCTTTAAACAGGTCGACATTCATCAATTACCAGGACGTGTACTCAGAGCATGCGCAAACCAACAGTGACAGATTTTACATTTTCAACCTCTCCCTGACCAAGTATGTTATACCTACATGTTTAAAGCAGACCACCATAGCCCCTGTGCCCAAGAACACCAAGGTAACCTGCCTAAATCACTACCGTCTGTAGCCATGAAGTGCTTTGAAAGGCATGGCTCACATCAACAACATCATCCCCTTCGAATTCCCATATGGCCCCAACAGATCCACAGATTATACAATCTCTATTGCAATCCACTGTCCTTTCCCACCTGGAAAAAAATGATCACCTATGTGAGAATGCTGTTCATTGACTGTTCATTGATTACAGCTCAGCATTCAACACCTCCCTCTGCAACTGGATCCTGGACTTCCCCTCAGGAGACTGAAAATATTTGACATGGGTCCCCAGATCCTCTAAACGTTTTATAGCTTCACCATTGACAGCATCCTGACCAGTTGCATTCACCGCCTGGTATGGCAACTACTCGGCCTCTGACCGTGAGGCACTACAGAGGGTAATGTGTACGGCCCAGTACATCACTGGGGCCAAGCTCCCTGCCATCCAAGACCTATGTACTAGGCAGTGTCAGAGGAAGGCCCAAAACATTGTCAAAGACTGCAGCCACCCAAATCATAGACTGTTCTCTCTGCTACTGCACGGCTAGCGGTACCGGAGGGCCAAGTCTAATACCAAAAGGCTCCTTAACAACTTCTTACCCCCAAGCCATAAGACTGCTGAACAATGAATCCAATGGCCTGTACCCCCGACATTGACTCAGTACCGGTACCCCCTGTATATAGCCTCCACACTGACTCAGTACTGGTACCCCCTGTATATAGCCTCCACATTGACTCAGTACCGGTACCACCTGTATATAGCCTCCACACTGACTCAGTACCGGTACCCCCTGTATATAGCATCCACACTGACTCAGTACCGGTACCCCCTGTATATAGCCTCCACATTGACTCTGTACCGGTACCCCCTGTATATAGCCTCCACATTGACTCAGTACCAGTACCCCCTGTATATAGCCTCCACACTGACTCTGTACTGGTACCCCCTTGTATATAGCCTCCACATTGACTCTGTACCGGTACCCCCTGTATATAGCCTCCACATTAACTCTGTACTTCTACCCCCTGTATATAGCCTCCACATTGACTCTGTGAATCCCTCCCAGCTGCATGGGCTCAGTCTCAAAGTACTTCTACCCCTGTATATAGCCTCCACATTGACTCTGTAGCTGGTAGCCCCCTGTATATAGCCTCCACATTGACTCTGTACTGGTACCCCCTGTATATAGCCTCCACATTGACTCTGTACCGTAATACCCTGTATATAGCCTCCACATTGACTCTGTACCGGTACCCCCTGTATATAGCCTCCACATTGACTCTGTACTGGTACCCCCTGTATATAGCCTCCACATTGACTCAGTACCGGTACCCCCTGTATATAGCCTCCACATTGACTCTGTACCGGTACGCCCTGTATATAGTCTCCACACTGACTCTGTACCGTATCACCATGTATATAGCCTCCACACTGACTCTGTACCGTAACACCCTCTATATAGCCTCCACATTGACTCTGTACCGGTACCCCCTGTATATAGCCTCCGCATTGACTCAATACCGGTACCCACTGTATATAGCCTCCACATTGACTCTGTACCGATACCCCCTGTATATAGCCTCTACATTGACTCTGTACTGGTACCCCTGTATATAGCCTCCACATTGACTCTGTACCAGTACCCCCTGTATATAGCCTCTACATTGACTCTGTACCGGTACCCCCTGTATATAGCCTCCACATTGACTCAGTACCGGTACCCCCTGTATATAGCCTCCACATTGACTCAGTACCGGTACCCCCTGTATATAGCCTCCATATTGACTCTGTACTGGTACCCCCTGTATATAGCCTCCACATTGACTCTGTACCGGTACCCCCTGTATATAGCCTCCACATTGACTCTGTACCGGTACCCCCTGTATATAGCCTCCACATTGACTCAGTACCGGTACCCCCTGTATATAGCCTCCACATTGACTCAGTACCGGTACCCCCTGTATATAGTCTCCACATTGACTCTGTACCGGTACCCCCTGTATATAGCCTCCACACTGACTCTGTACCGTAACACCCTGTATATAGCCTCCACACTGACTCTGTACCGTAACACCCTTGTATATAGCCTCCACACTGACTCTGTACCGTAACACCCTGCATATAGCCTCCACATTGACTCTGACTCTGTACTGGTACCCCTGTATATAGCCTCTACATTGACTCTATACCGGTACACCCCTGTATATAGCCTCCACACTGACTCTGTACCGTAACACCCTGTATATAGCCTCCACACTGACTCTGTACCGTAACACCCTTGTATATAGCCTCCACACTGACTCTGTACCGTAACACCCTGTATATAGCCTCCACATTGACTCTGTACTGGTACCCCCTGTATATAGC
>NC_060195.1:6652075-6662075 GCF_021184085.1 Oncorhynchus gorbuscha | reverse complement strand
ATTTTACCTTTATTTAACTAGGCAAGTGAGTTAAGAACAAATTCTTATTTTCAATGACGGCCTAGGAACAGTGGGTTAACGACAGAACAACAGATTTGTACCTTGTCAGCTCAGGGGTTTGAACTTGCAACCTTTCGGTTACTAGTCCAACGCTCTAACCACTAGGCTACCCTGCCGCCCCATGAGATGGTTCTTTTGACGTGTGGGAAGGATTGTAGGAAGTCTTGGTTTATTTATTTACCACTGATGTTATAATCTCGAAGAGAACTACATAGAAATTATTTTTGAAACAACAATTTATTTATGTTATTCTGTTCTTGTTACACATGTTGTGCCATTTTGGGGAATGTCTTAATATCAGTAAGCCTAGAACGCAGTGCACTGTAACCTCATCTGAGGTGCTGTAAGGTTTAATCTAATTTGTCAGTCCTAGATTGCTTTTTCTCAATGTTTGTCATTTCAGGTTGTCATACGGATAAACAAGATTTACCAGATTTTCCTTTGAATACGGGAAACCATGTTCTACGTAAACGCATTTAACATGATTCATCTTCAACAGGGGATTGTTTCAGACATACATGTTTATAGGAAAAAGAGGAACGCGACATTTTATTTGGAGAGCTTTTTTTCTGGAGGATGTTTTTTTGGTGCTTTGTGTCACATGTTAACTGCCAGGTGACTGGTACTGTAGGCTACAATAATCTGAATCCAAAGGAATGTCAGAGTAAAAGAGCAGCTCAGGGTTGTTTACGTTGAAATTCTTGCTTCATTTTATCCTCTTTGAAGTGGTGTACACTGGGAAATCTGTCAGCAATCTGTCATGCAGACAGTGTCCTGAAGTCTCTAACAGTGCTGCCAGCTTTTGAAGAAAGCTTGGAGTTTGATTTGCTATGTAAATTCTGTTTCCTCCCTCCTAGCACAACCCCTAGAGGGAGGGAAAACTGTACTGTTTTAAAACACATTTCCTGCAATTCCACATATTGTGACATGGCTTAGGCATATAACCTGCGTGGAATTTGTTTTAATTAAAAAACACAGGTCAGGTGTTTTCAGTATGCTTTGAACATTAAGTGAACACTCAATATTGGGTGACTTTGTTACTTTGAGACTTGTGGGGGGTGACATTTTAAGTAAGCTAATATATTTTTCTACATATGTTTTTTTCAGCAGTTTGACACTTTAATCAGACAGTAATTAAATAGTGTAGGGAGACATGCTAATGGTAGAAACAGTTGGAAGGTAGGAATCAGGGATTGAACACAGTTCTCAGGTGGAATGTCAGAAGCAGGGATTGGTCCCGGTTCTTAGGTGGAAAGTTGTATGGGACATGTTCCCGGGAGTGTTACCACTATACCAAGACACTGCACAGGAAATGTTTATGTTTTAAGCCAGTTGGTAACCCAATCATAGTCTCCTTGTCCAAAGACTGATTTCAAGGTAAGGACACAAAACATTTAGTATTTTGTAATTTGGGTGAACTCTCTTTAAAATAGGGCTGAAAGAAAATCCTGCTCTCTCTCTAGGAGGGTTGGCCACCCCTGGCTGTTCTCTCTAGGAGGGTTGGCCACCCCTGAGCTGTGTTTCCCAACGTCTGGCTGTTCTATCTAGGAGGGTTGGCCACCCCTGAGCTATGTTTCCCAACGTCCGGCTGTTCTCTCTAGGAGGGTTGGCCACCCCTGGCTGTTGTCTCTAGGAGGGTTGGCCACCCCTGAGCTATGTTTCCCAACGTCCGGCTGTTCTCTCTAGAAGGGTTGGCCACCCCTGAGCTGTGTTTCCCAACGTCCGGCTGTTCTCTCTAGGAGGGTTGGCCACCCCTGGCTGTTGTCTCTAGGAGGGTTGGCCACCCCTGAGCTATGTTTCCCAACGTCCGGCTGTTCTCTCTAGGAGGGTTGGCCACCCCTGGCTGTTCTCTCTAGGAGGGTTGGCCACCCCTGAGCTGTGTTTCCCAATGTCCGGCTGTTCTCTCTAGGAGGGTTGGCCACCCCTGGCTGTTCTCTCTAGGAGGGTTGGCCACCCCTGAGCTGTGTTTCCCAATGTCCGGCTGTTCTCTCTAGGAGGGTTGGCCACACCTGAGCTATGTTTCCCAACGTCTGGCTGTTCTCTCTAGGAGGGTTGGCCACCCCTGAGCTATGTTTCCCAACGTCTGGCTGTTCTCTCTAGGAGGGTCGGCCACCCCTGAGCTATGTTTCCCAACGTCTGGCTGTTCTCTCTAGGAGGGTTGGCCACCCCTGAGCTGTGTTTCCCAACGTCCGGCTGTTCTCTCTAGGAGGGTTGGCCACCCCTGGCTGTTCTCTCTAGGAGGGTTGGCCACCCCTGGCTGTTCTCTCTAGGAGGGTTGGCCACCCCTGAGCTGTGTTTCCCAACGTCTGGCTGTTCTTGTTCTAACAAGTCATCACCCAACCTTCAAGAAAAATCTAATGAATATCAATATTCAGGTGGTTAATGCCTACTAGTTGAAGATCATTGGCCTCGTCTTCCTCTACACAGACAACACATGACGCATGTATGAGTTACCTAGCATGTGCACTATTACTAAAATGTACGAAAAAAATTACATTTGATTCCTGAAGAATTTATTAGCCAATGCTTATTTTTCGGACTTAATTTAAAACTGTTAATGAACGAATGCAACACCTCTTCATAGTGCATTTTCAAAGACACAATTAGGCATGTCAGATTTAAAATATATGATTATACTGGCAAAATTGTGAATAAGTGTAATAATAAAATCAGTGAGGGGAATAACAACAACCCCGGTGTGTTGTTGCTGACACCGACGTTAGAACGTGCTGTAAAAAGGCTGCATTTTGCAATATGGACTGGAGAAAAAATCTACCTAATTATGTTGACAACATAGTACATAAAACAGAGCTACCGTGCTACTCTTTTTACAGTTTAATAAACTCAGCGGAGAACCTTCTCGCTTTCCGTTCGGCTCCACTCAAATCTTGAGGGGCGTTTCATTAAAACACGCATCCAATCCCCTTGATCCCTTACATAACTAGACCAATCATAACACTTCAATGTTCAGTGGTTCACAGGGCCATGTGGCAAGACAGGAGAATGATAGAGTTTCTGCTCTTGGTTTTAAATTGCAGGCGCAAATTATTCGTTTTCAAAACGATTTGGGAGCACAGTTGAAAAGTTAACACGGTGACTATACAATGGACTAATTTAAAAAAATGACAGCAGTACTTTTCAATCCGTGAGATATAAGAGGTGTGCCGTGAGAGCCTGAGAACAGGGTCAAATGCATGTGTCTCACAGCCAATACGTGAGAGTTGGCAGCTCTGCTCAAAACAGGGAAAAAACAAAAAGAAACCCGCACACTGCTATTGCAAGTATCACTGCTCTTTCTTAAGCTTTTACGTAGCGGCCTCAAGGCCTTCGTCTTCTTTTACCACAAAGTCCTCTCCTCATTGGTTAATACTCTGTGACGGTTGGGTGGTCGACATAACATGGACACATGTTAGATATATCTCTGGACTGCAATGTATTGTCTTTGCTCGAATGCTTGGGTTCCCAACACCATGTGTGGACAAGGCTTTTAAAGATGACTCTAATGTGTTGGAACAGAGGCTGTCCTCAGATGGACACGTTAGTGGGTGCTGAAGATAAGACTCATTAACTCATTACTGTAATAGTTACCTTTGATTTCACCATCTAAATAAAAGACACCAGTTCCTTAACTAACCAGCCGCTCTACAATATAATTTACTGCGGCGCCACACTCACTCAAGGACAGAGGAAACAATGGGCCAGCTGAATTCACGGAATGAAAGGCTTTGCATGTCTTTAGATGCTAGTAAGCAGAAGGGAGACAGGCTGAAGGGCAGCGACTTTAAGACACAGAGCTGAGAACCTTGTCTGTGGTCGCCCCTAATCCTGGTAATCCCCTACAGCAAGTCTTGATTTACTTTTGTAAAAGAGATTGGGAGACGATAAGAGGCAAGTCTCCTTCTTAGAATATCTGATAATCTGGTTAGGACAGAGGACTCAGAGGTATTTAGTCCATCCTTAACATTTGTTAAAGCAGATGGTGGTTAGGAGGGGCCAGGCCAGCTGGCGAAACCCCTTCCTATTCCTCCTCCTTCTCCTCCACCTCTACTCCTCCTCCTCCTCCTTCTCCCCCTTCGCCTCTTCCGCCTCACAACTACCTCCTCCATCTCTTCCTCACCTCTTCCACCCCCTCCTCCTTCTCCTCCTCCTTCTCCTCCTCCTTCTTCTCCTCCTCCTCCTCCTCCTCCTCCTCCTCCTCATTCTCCTCCTCCTCTTCCTCCTCCCCATTCTCCTCCTCTTCCTCCTCCTCCTCCTCCTCCTCCCTCATCCATCTACTGTGGTGGAGTAGGAAAAAATGGATGATAATCAGTGTCGTTTATTTTGCTGCTTGACTCCTTAAGTACTTTCGGCCAGATTAGAGGCTTTTCCAGAGGATAATCGGGAGGCTGCAGACGGCCTTTTTTTCCACCCTGAAAGTATCTCTATACACGTGCAAAGAAGGTGATTTAGAGTGGATGCCGGCTCTTAGTTCCTGATTAGTCCAATTCCAATCCCTACTAAAATTAGCTGGCCAGTGTGCTAATCATCGCGTCTCAGACACCCTCTGTTGCATGACGGAGCGGACTGGACATCCCAGCCCATATAGTGAGAACAGATCCCAGGACTGGACATTCCAGCCCCTGCAGTGAGAACAGATCCCAGTACTGAACATTCCAGCCCCTGCAGTGAGAACAGGACCCAGGACTGAACATTCCAGCCCCTGCAGTGAGAACAGATCCCAGGACTGAACATTCCAGTCCCTGCAGTGAGAACAGATCCCAGGACTGAACATTCCAGCCCCTGCAGTGAGAACAGATCAAAGGACTGAACATTCCAGCCCCTGCAGTGAGAACAAGACCCAGGACTGAACATCCCAGCCCCTGCAGTGAGAACAGATCCCAGGACTGAACATTCCAGCCCCTGCAGTGAGAACAGATCCCAGGACTGAACATTCCAGCCCCTGCAGTGAGAACAGATCCCAGGACTGAAGGTTTCAGCCCCTGCAGTGAGAACAGATCCCAGGAGTGAACATTCCAGCCCCTGCAGTGAGAACAGATCCCAGGACTGAACATTCCAGCCCCTACAGTGAGAACAGATCTCATGAGTGAACATTCCAGCCCCTGCAGTGAGAACAGATCCCAGGACTGAACATTCCAGTCCCTGCAGTGAGAACAGGACCCAGGACTGAACATTCAAGCCCCTGCAGTGAGAACAGATCCCAGGACTGAACATTCCATCCCCTGCAGTGAGAACAGGACCCAGGACTGAACATTCAAGCCCCTGCAGTGAGGACAGATCCCAGGACTGAACATTCCAGTCCCTGCAGTGAGAACAGATCCCAGGACTGAACATTCCAGCCCCTGCAGTGAGAACAGATCCCAGGACTGAACATTCCAGCCCCTGCAGTGAGAACAAGACCCAGGACTGAACATTCCAGCCCCTGCAGTGAGAACAGATCAAAGGACTGAACATTCCAGCCCCTGCAGTGAGAACAGATCAAAGGACTGAACATTCCAGCCCCTGCAGTGAGAACAGATCCCAGGACTGAACATTCCAGCCCCTGCAGTGAGAACAGATCAAAGGACTGAACATTCAAGCCCCTGCAGTGAGAACAGATCCCAGGACTGAACATTCCAGCCCCTGCAGTGAGAACAGATCAAAGGACTGAACATTCAAGCCCCTGCAGTGAGAACAGATCCCAGGACTGAACATTCCAGTCCCTGCAGTGAGAACAGGACCCAGGACTGAACATTCAAGCCCCTGCAGTGAGAACAGATCCCAGGACTGAACATTCAATCCCCTGCAGTGAGAACAGGACCCAGGACTGAACATTCAAGCCCCTGCAGTGAGAACAGATCAAAGGACTGAACATTCCAGCCCCTGCAGTGAGAACAGATCCCAGGACTGAACATTCCAGTCCCTGCAGTGAGAACAGATCCCAGGAGTGATATCTCAGTTTGGGATTTTAAACCCTCCCTCCCCTTGGTCAATGTGTTGACCACTCTACGGATGAACTGTGCTTCAGTCAGATGTCCCAAATGGCACCCTATTCCCTTTTAAGCACACTACTTTTGACCAGGGCCCATAGGACACAGTGATTTAACCATAACTTATCATATTGAGTATTGTGATAAACATGTTTCGTGTCAGACACAATATACTGTATAGTACAGTCTGCTGCTTCTAGGGAATCTGATAATTCAATATCTGTGATTGGATGAAGCACCTAAGCATGTCTAGCTATAATATAAACCATGAAGACTTCATAAGTTCACCTCACTTAACCTTATGCTTCTGGCAATCTTCTCAGTCAGTCCTGGATGCCTTTAACAAAGGCATTTGCTTAATTCGATCAGTGCATTGACTAATTAGAGCCACGAGAAGTGGGATGACTGAGGCATTCTTTACATCTATTCACACAGTCATGGTGCTTGATCCTTTGATGTTTCTCCCCTTGTCTTTCTTTGTATGCAGGTGTGTACTATAATTGGATATTATGGTTTTCTAATTCGATTTTAAGTTGAAAAACAAAATGAAAAGAAAGCAGCTCTTTATATAACTCTTTATAGAATGATTCAAATTATAGTTTTTTTTTGTAAATTAATGGCTTTCATGGAATATACTCAGCCTCTATTATATGTTGAATTCAACCAATGATGTCTGTAGGTTCAACATACGAGTGTTGTAAAGTACTGAAGTAAAAATACTTTAAAGTACTACTTAAGTTATTTACTTTAATATTACAAATTTTTTGAAAATGTTTACATTCTTAAAGTAAATCATATAATTTTTAATCCATACATTTTCCCTGACACCCAAAGGTACATTTTGAATGCTTAGCAGGACAGGAAGGTTGCAAGTTCAAATCCCCGAGCTGACAAGGTACAAATCTGTTGTTCTGCCCCTGAACAGGCAGTTAACCCACTGTTCCTAGGCTGTCATTGAAAATAAGAATTTGTTCTTAACTGACTTGCCTAGTTAATTAAAGGTAAAATAAATTATAGCTACTGCCTCTAGTCTGGCGGACTCTCTCAACACAAAGGCTTTGTTTGTAAATGATATCTATGTGTCCATGGCTATCTGTAAATAGAAAATAAACAAGAAAATGGTGCCATCTGGTTTGCTTAATACATGTATAAGGAATTTTAAATGATTTATAATTGAACTTTTTTATCCTTAAGTACAGTATATTTTTTAAATTACATTTACTTTTAATACTGAAGTATATTTAAAACCAACTTTTGACTTTCACTTTTACTTGAGTCATTTTCAATGAAGCCCCCTAGAATCGATTGACACACCGGCGCATCAAGTTACAACCTAAAACCATCCGTTTAAACTAGAGATATTTTTTGCATTCGATACGTCTCATTCCACAACTTCCACCAGTGTCGAACTTCCGCATCTACGGTGAAAGGTGCCAGAGCCAGAGCGGTGTCTGTCAGACCAGGAGACGTCCCGAAAATCAGTCTTCTCAAGTAAGACGTCTGTAGCATCTGAACTCTATGGAAAGGGGAGACTATCACGAATATAAATATGTCTTGAGCTAAACATTTTTTTACATCTCCTAGATTTACGACAGACACTTAAAAACCTTATATCGTATGATCATTTATTTTACTATTTTACTTTATTTTCTTTTTCCATTTATGAATGTGTTATTCATTGTGTTTCTATGGGCTATAGTAGTAAAGGCCATAATCAATATATATTTTTACATTTTTAAATTATATATATTTTTTTTATACCTAAAGGTGTCCTAAAATTCGAAATCAAGTAGCTAAATGATCAATTTTATGACCATCTTAAAACCATTCCCTATGTCAGCTTAAAATTGGGTACTTTTTCTACCAATGCAAAATACACTGTTCTTGTCAAAGATAACATATTTAAAGTTATCTGAGTGGTGATTTGATAGCAGAATCAGAAGAATTGTAAAGCAGTAACTTACACCTGTCATGTTACAGGTTCTACATTAAATGTTTTGGATAGATACTGAAGTACCGTCCCATAGCCTTGAAAAATGACTAAATATCTATCAAACAACACATACTATATACTGATGGATTTGAAGGTTCTTCTGAAGTAGAGCATTGAACAGCTTTGTCTTTGTCTGGTTGTAAAGTCCTGTCACGTTTCTGAGCTGTATGTGGACACTGGTTGCAAACACTTCAGACTGTCTGCAAGGACCAATGTGTTTACAGAGCCATGAGTGGTGGATAATGGAGATAGATCTCAAACCAGCTGAAGAACCAGCTCAAACCAGCTGAAGAACCAGCTCAAACCAGCTGAAGAACCAGCTCAAACCAGCTGAAGAACCAGCTCAAACCAGCTGAAGAACCAGCTCAAACCAGTTGAAGAACCAGCTCAAACCAGCTGAAGAACCAGCTCAAACCAGTTGAAGAACCAGCTCAAACCAGCTGAAGAACCAGCTCAAACCAGTTGAAGAACCAGCTCAAACCAGTTGAAGAACCAGCTCAAACCAGTTGAAGAACCAGCTCAAACCAGCTGAAGAACCAGCTCAAACCAGCTGAAGAACCAGCTCAAACCAGCTGAAGAACCAGCTCAAACCAGCTGAAGAACCAGCTCAAACCAGCTGAAGAACCAGCTCAAACCAGTTCTTCTCTCTAGATACCACCCTCTACTGCAGTAAGAACAGAATGTTACACTTCTCTCTAAATACCACCCTCTGCTGCAGTAAGACCAGAATGCTACAGTTCTTCTCTCTAGATACCACCCTCTACTGCAGTAAGACCAGAATGTTACAGTTCTTCTCTCTAGATACCACCCTCTACTGCAGTAAGACCAGGATGTTACAGTTCTCTCTAGATACCACCCTCTACTGCAGTAAGACCAGAATGTTACAGTTCTCTCTAGATACCACCCTCTACTGCAGTAAGACCAGAATGCTACAGTTCTCTCTAGATACCACCCTCTACTGCAGTAAGACCAGAATGCTACAGTTCTTCTCTCTAGATACCACCCTCTACTGCAGTAAGACCAGAATGTTACAGTTCTCTCTAGATACCACCCTCTACTGCAGTAAGACCAGGATGTTACAGTTCTCTCTAGATACCACCCTCTACTGCAGTAAGACCAGAATGTTACACTTCTCTCTAGATACCACCCTCTACTGCAGTAAGACCAGAATGCTACAGTTCTCTCTAGATACCACCCTCTACTGCAGTAAGACCAGAATGTTACAGTTCTCTCTAGATACCACCCTCTACTGCAGTAAGACCAGGATGTTACAGTTCTCTCTAGATACCACCCTCTACTGCAGTAAGACCAGAATGTTACACTTCTCTCTAGATACCACCCTCTACTGCAGTAAGACCAGAATGCTACAGTTCTCTCTAGATACCACCCTCTACTGCAGTAAGACCAGAATGCTACAGTTCTCTCTAGATACCACTCTCTACTGCAGTAAGACCAGAATGCTACTGTTCTCTCTAGATACCACCCTCTATTGCAGTAAGACCAGCAGAGAGGAAGACGTAAGGCAGCAGTGTAACAGACATAGTCAGGGATATTGTCAAGAGTTGTTTTAAATAATACATGTGATATTCATTGACTATCAAAAATAATGTACGTGTGTTCTGTCTTCAAAAAAGAATGAGCAGGCTTGTTCTTGATCTCAGGGCTTCAACATCACTTTATATCCTTATGACTTGTGTCTACCGGTAGTAGTAACTTGCCAAATGGTCGTTCAGAGTCAGTTAAAGAAAATGTGTCTTTTAATTAACATTTTACCGGCCTAATGTTTATTTTTTTTATACACCTTTTGTTCCATGATTTATGATACAGTTGAACACCTTCAAGACGAGCAACGGTTTCCTTTCAAATCCCGTTTATTTTTAAGAGCTCCCTTTCCAATAACTAAATTAGAGGCCAATTTGGTATAATTACAACGTGAAGACACTGCAAATGGAAACTGAATTCTGCCTTTCTACTCATCACT
>NC_060195.1:6524575-6647075 GCF_021184085.1 Oncorhynchus gorbuscha | reverse complement strand
TTTTTTTTATCATCATGAATTAGATTGAGCAATAAAACCCCCACTATTATTCCATAGGCTGAAATCTGCACTATGCAGATGTTGCAAGAGCAGGTTTTTCACAGGCTGTCCACTGGTTTCAAAAACAATGGTTGATATGCAGCTTAAACTGATATGCAGCTTCAACCATTTCTGGGTTCAAATACACATTTAGATTTCTGAACAGCCACCCACAACTAACCACAATCCGTAAGGCACAAATAGCTAAATGAGAGAGCAGCAGTGTGATTCACATCAATGCTCTATGTAGATATCAATAAGAAGTGACATTCGTATCGCTGTAGACTGCTGTCATCCTTAACTCCAAGCGTTTATTCAAATTGGATAATCTTTGGATGGCGATAGCAGTGACCTCCTGCTTATAGAGGTCATTCCAATGCCTTGTGAGGTATGGGTCATGTGTTTCGGCAGGTGCAAATACAATGGGGCATCTTATCTTGGTCATGAGGTGAAATAGTCTCTCTTTACTTGCAATAGGGTCCCAATTATATACAATACTGTAACTCAATGCTTAATCATAGGCAGCAACTGCAATGAGCTCTGGATATACACACATACAGTACAGTATGATAGTTCTTCTGGATATAGACATGTACATGTACAGTATGGTCATTCTGCCACCTGTGCCACCAGATTAACATAGACACTATTTTAATTGTCCCCCCTTCCCCTCAATGTAAATATGATGTAGCCTATCACATTCATGATGTAGCCTATCATATTAGTAGAAAAGTAGAGTGTGTGACAAGATCAGGACAATCAATATTATTTTTCTAAGATTCCAGATTAGGAGCCTTCAAAGCTATCTGTTCCGACTCCTTAAATTTGAAGAGAAGACTTAAAAGGCAGAACATGTCAAGACACATTCCCTGAAGGAATCCTGCCTCTTATCTGGAGGAATTCCGATTCTTATCTGGAGGAATCCTGCCTCTTATCTGGAGGAATCCTGTCTCTTATCTGGAGGAATGCTGCCTCTTATCTGGAGGAATGCTGCCTCTTATCTGGAGGTATCCTGCCCCTCATCTGGAGGAATAGTGAATCTTATCTGGAGGAATGCCTCTTATCTGGAGGAATCCTGCCTCATCTGGAGGAATAGTGAATCTTATCTGGAGGAATGCTGCCTCTCATCTGGAGGAATGTTGCACTTGGGGAATGTTTCTTCATCTCTCCCTTAAAACGTCAAGTACCAGATAAGTACATTTTCATGCACGGAGGCAGTGAGAGTTAAAACTAAGGCTGTGCAATGTAACACTGTTCAGAGACTGCTGGTGAGGGAAATAAGTACATTGAGAGGGGAAGGCTCGGGGGGTAGAGGGAGGAGTGCTGGGTGGGCCATGAAACAGTGGTAGGAAGAGGGGTTGGGAGGGCCATGGAACAGAGGGAGGAGGAGGGGTAGGGAGGTCCATGAAACAGAGGGAGGAGCAGGGGTTGGGAGGGCCATGAAACAGAGGGAGGAGGAGGGATAGGGAGGTCCATGAAACATTTGGAGGAGGAGGGGTTGGGAGGACCATGAAACAGAGGGAGGAGCAGGGGTTGGGAGGGCCATGAAAGCGAGGGAGAAGGAGGGGTTGGGAGGACCATGAAACAGAGGGAGGAGAAGGGGTTGGGGGGACCATGAAAGAGGGAAGATGAGGGGTTGGGAGGGCCATGAAAGAGGGAAGATGAGGGGTTGGGAGGGCCATGAAACAGAGAGAGGATAATTCAATTGGACTTCGACTCTTTGTCACATCATACAACTGGGGGATTGGCTCAGTCTGGTCTCCTACAAAATGAACTAGCATTCATGAACTATTAAAATAATGTGGCCAGTTGAAGGAGGCAAGCAGAGTTATTTTTAATTATCAGTAGCTTAAAACTCTAACTCTACCTTTAAATAAAGAGCAAATTAAATCAACTTCTGTTTGTCACTTGCGCCGAATACAAAAGGTGTAGACCTTACAGTGAAATGCTTACTTTCAAGTCTTTAACCAACACTAAAGTTTTAAGACAAATACCTAAAAAAGTAAGAAATAAAAATAACAAATAATTAAAGAGCAGCAGTAAAATAACAATAGCATGGCTATATACAAGGGGAACCGGTACAGAGTCAATGTGCGGGGGCACCAGTTAGTTGAGGTAATTGAGGTAATATGTACATGTAGGTAAAGGTATTCAGGTGACTATGCATAGATAATAACAGAGAGTAGCAGGGGGACAATGCAAATAGTTTGGGTGGCCATTTGATTAGATGTTCAGGAGTCTTATGGCTTGAGGGTAGAAGCTGTTTAGAAGCCTCTTGGACCTAGACTTGGACCGCTCCGGTACCGCTTGCCGTGCGGTAGCAGAGAGAACAGTCTATGACTAGGGTGGCTGGAGTCTTTGACAATGTTTAGGACCTTCCACTGACACCGCCTGGTATAGAGGTCCTGGATGGCAGGAAGCTTGGCCCCAGTGATGTACTGGGTCATTCGCATTAATCTCTGTAGAGCCTTGCGGTCAGAGGCCGAGCAGTTGTCATACCAGGCAGTGAACATTTTGAGGATCTGCGGACCCATGATACATCTTTTGTCTTGCCCTCTTCATTACTGTCTTGGTGTGTTTGGACCATGTTCATTTGTTGGTGATGTGGATGCCAAGGAACTTGAAGCTCTCAACCTGCTCCAATACAGGGGTCGTGCTTGGTCCTCCTTTTCCTGTATTCCACAATCATCTCCTTTGTCTTGATCACATTGAGGGAGAGGTTGGTGTCCTTGCACCAAATAGTCAGGTCTCTGACCTCCTCTCTATAGGCTGTCTCGTCGTTGTCGGTGCTCAGGCTAGACCTCTTTTTGTCATTTGCAATCTTAATGATGGTGTTGGAGTCGTGCCTGGCTGTGCAGTCATGAGTGAACAGGGAGTACAGGAGGGGACTGAGCCTGCACCCCTGAGGGGCAGCCCATCAGGAAGTCCAGTTTCAGAGGGAGGTGTCCCAGGGTCCTTAGCTTAGTAATGAGCTTTGAGGGCACCATGGTGTTGAACAGTGAGCTGTAGTCAATGAATAGCATTCTTACATAGGAGTTCCTTTTATCCAGGTGTGAAAGGGCACTGTGGAGTGCAATAGAGATTGCATCATCTGTGGATCTTTTTGGGCGGTATGCAAATTGGAGTGGGTCTAGGGTATTTGGGAGGATAATGTTTATGAGAGGCATGACCAGCCTTTCAAAGCCCTTCATGGCTACAGATGTGAGTGCTACGAGGCAGTAATCATTTAGGCAGGTTACCTTTGCTTCCTTGGGCACAGGGACTATGGTGGTCTGCTTGAAATATATTGGTATTACAGTACAGTACATGCTCAGCCGACACGTCCTGGTAATACGTCTAGCCCTGCGACCTTGTGAATGTTGACCTGTTTAAAGGTCTTACTCACATCGGCTGTGGAGAGCGTGATCACACAGTCGTCTGGAACAGCTGATGCTCTCATGCATGTTTCAGTGTTACTTGCCTTGAAGCGAGCATAGAAGTAATTTAGCTCGCTTCACTGGGCAGCTCTCAGCTGTGCTTCCCTTTGTCATCTGTAATAGTTTGTCTGCCTCATCCGACTAGCGTTGGAGCCGGTGTAGTACGATTCGATCTTAGTCCTGTATTTACGCTTTGCCTGTTTGATGGTTCGTCGGAGGGCATAGCGGGATTTCTTATATGCTTCCGAGTTGGAGTCCAGCTCCTTGAAAGCTGCAGCTCTACCCTTTAGCTCAATGTGGATGTTGCCTGTAATCCATGGTTTTTGATTGGGGTATGTATGTACAGTCACTGTGGGGATGACGTCCTCAATGCACTTATTGATGAAGCCGGTGACTGATGTGGTGTACTCCTCAATGCCATCGGAGGAATCCCAGAACATATTCCAGTCTGTGCTAGCATAACAGTCCTGTAGCTTAGCATCTGCTTCATCTGACCACTTGTTTATTGATTGAGTCACCGGTGCTTCCTGCTTTAATATTTGATTGTAAGCAGGAATCAGGCGTATGGAATCATGGTCAGATTTTCCAAATGGAGGGCGAAGGAGAGCTTTGTACGCATTTTTGTGTGTGGAGTAAAGGTGGTCTAGAGTTTTTTCCCCCTCTGGTTGCACTTAACATGCTGATTGAAATGAGGTAAACCAGATTGAAGTTTCCCTGCATTAAAGTCCCCAGCCACTAGGTCAATGTTACAGATGGCAAAGGCCAATTAGCCGCAATTCGCCTGATCCTCACAGGACATCCGGATCTCCTTCCGCGAAACCTCTGTCTCTTTCTCCTGAGAATGAACGGGATGATGGCATATTCGTGTGTCTGGAGTAAATCCCTCTCGTCCGACTCATTAAAGAATAATTATTCGTCCAATTCAAGGTGAGTAATCGCCGTTCTGAATTCCAGAAGCTCTTTTCGGTCATGAGAGATGGTAAGCAGCAACAGTATGTACAAAATAAGTTACAAGCAATGCCAACCTAAAAAAATAAATAAATAACACGGTTGCTTAAGAGCCAATAAAACAGCAGCCACCGTCTCCGGCGTCTTTAGTGAGCGAAGCTCTAGCGGATCAGCATCTGATCCTCAGCTTGTGTAACTTTAGTTAACTGACTGATGCAGTCTGACGTGGTACCCTCCATCAGGTTAGCAGAAAAACCAAAACAACCAAGGGGCTGGATAGTCTCTGCGTTATCTCAAATCAAATCAAATCAAATCTAATTTATTTATATAGCCCTTCGTACATCAGCTGATATCTCAAAGTGCTGTACAGAAACCCAGCCTAAAACCCGCCAAACAGCAAGCAATGCAGGTGTAGAAGCACGGTGGCTAGGAAAAACTCCCTAGAAAGGCCAAAACCTAGGAAGAAACCTAGAGAGGAACCAGGCTATGTGGGGTGGCCAGGCTATGTGGTTATCTAACTCCACATCGCTGGCTTGATGCCTTTAACAGATATAGCTAGCTTTAACGAAGCTTGCCAAATAATACCTACTAGATAACATTAGACAAGCAACCAATCTCACTTTCCGCCACGGATGTCTCTTTTGTCTTACTTAGGTATCAATAAACTATATAGGTTACAGTACATAATTAAACGATTTCTGCCAAACAGCAATAACATCTCTTCAGGACTTCCAGACATGTTAAGTACCTACATATATTATTCACAACATACATGTTTATCAGAGTGGAGGAAATCTAAGACTTTTCAGACTACCCACGAATAACTAATTTCTAAATTCTGTTTAAAGGGGCATAACAAGGCCCAGAGAGGAGAACATTCTGTGTCTTGGATAATCAGAATACCTCTCCTGGTGTTGCCTTGAGGGAGGAACGGAACGGAACTTTCTCCTCTTTCTCACCCACAGCATTTACTATTCCGTCCTACCAAGCAAAAAAAGGCAGGAAATTAGGAAAATGTGCTTTTATTTACCTTGGTTTCACAGTAACCTAGTGCAATTACCTAGTGCAATTACCTAGTGCAATTACCTAGTGCAATTACCTAGTGCAATTACCTAGTGCAATTACCTAGTGCAATTAACTAGTGTAATTACCTAGTGCAATTACTTAATGCAATTACTTAATGAAATTACCTAGTGCAATTATAGATTTTTTTTCCAAATCACAATACAATAGAGGCAGGATACTTGTCCACATGATTAAGCATGTATTTAATGTAGCAAAAATGACATGAACTCATTTTTGACCAAATGAGAAGTTACTGCCGTTTTGCTTGGTATGGCGGAATTGTTATCAGAGTTTCTCCATCCTCTTGTTTGGTAATTTATGGTATTGTGTTTCTTTGATATTCCATGTTAATCCTTCAAGTGCAAAGATTTAACTCAAGATTGTGTTGATTCAATTCTAATTCAAGATGCACTTTACGATGCACTGTATTCAATCCAGGGAAAATTCAGAGCTAAATCCCAATTGAAACTTAGAGAGCAACGTTCCCACGTCGGCGAAGACCGCACTCACGGAAGAACACTGCATATGTCGGCTCAATCAGAAATGACCTTTTCGTTTCTATTTACATTTACATTTACATTTAAGTCATTTAGCAGACGCTCTTATTTCTCAGCTATTACAAGATAATGCTAGTGTAACCATCAATACCCTAACAACCCCTTAACAACCCAAGCTATTCTGCGGTACTGTTTTTTCGGGAACGTGCAGGAGGTTATGCACAAATGAGGAAATACAGACATGGGAATTGTATGTGATAGTTTTTATACTCATATCTGAGCCAAAAAGATTGAGCATATCAGCCACAAATTGATTTTTGTTTTGTTTTTTTGGCAAGGATCTAATCTGTATGTAGGAAGATCAGGCCCTATATTCAATACAATTGATTAGTGGGCTACAGGATAAGGAGATTTTTTTGAACAGCAAGAGAGTGTGTTTGAATCGATAGGAGACTGAGTTTCTGTATGCACACTGACAATTATGTGAATCTAAATACCATGTTGTGTATTCTTACAATGCAAGAGAATGGGATTTATATCCCCTTCCTTTTTGTTTTCAGGATCTTATTTCCTGTTTAGTATGTTTCAAGCCAAATGGACTCCAAAACCCATAGTGCTTTGCTTTTGTGGTCATGTTTGTAAAGCCGGTGAGTAAGCTACAAACAGTTGTTGGGCTTTACGTAGATTGCATGTGTGCTTGGATCAACCATGTTGCCTAGTAACACCAACCAGCCAGTCGAGTTAGGAAAATATCTGATTTAGTTTATGAATTCCATCAATTAAGTTTTTTTTTATATGGCCCAATTACTTGAACCAATCAGAAGCAAAAGCTTTTTAAAATCTGGGCTCCTTGAGTGCTGTCACTGGTTATTACTGCCTTGCTGTTTAGCAAAAGTGCATTTGGCTTTTGAAGAGCATCCCAAGATATTAGTGGCATCTAATAGCATTACCTGGAGGAGACTGAAGGCGCCAGTTAAAATGGAGGGCTTCTTTTCAATCTGCTGTGTCTAAAACAAGTGTTTCTTTACAACTATCGCATCATGGTTTTTTTTTTTTAGCTAGCATCTTTTGTTGACTAAGTGATTTTCTGACAGAGGGATGTTATCCAACGCACCCGCAGACTGCCCCCTTCACGAGCATCCATCTTATCATGACCTTCCCTTCTCAGAGATGGCACCTTCTTTCATGTACATTCCATTAAGATAATGCAACAACCAAAAAATGATCATGCTGGCTAATTCTGCTTAATTATGCATGTGTCAGTCAAATCCATTGTAATTAACTAGTCTTAAGGTAATTAAATCTCTAGTGTACACATTGTGTTTGTATATTTTATGTTCGTTAACCCACCCCCATAATCCCTCTGGGTATATGTTGCTAAATGTGTAATGAAACGCATTGACAGTGTAAAGCTTCATAATGTGTATGTTAAACGTGCATGTACACATTCAAAACAAAACAAAGTATATTTCTGCACTATGAAGTAAAACAATGATTTCATATCTAGTCTAATAGTTCAGTGTCATAAAAGCCAGGTGAATATAAGAAGTAGCGTGGGACATTTTTTACAATGTCAATACCTTTAAAAATCAAATCAAATGTATTTATAAAGCCCTTCGTACATCAGCTGATATCTCAAAGTGCTGTACAGAAACCCAGCCTAAAACCCCAAACAGCAAGCGATGCAGGTGTAGAAACACGTTGAAGATAAGATTTCTAGATTGATACATTTTGATTTTTTTGATTTCCAGCATAGTCAGAACATTTATTCCTAGCTTACCTTAAATGTGGATCTTATTTGGTGTTACAAGGTGTTAGTAGTCAGTAAAATAGCCTTGGGTATATATTGTTAAAAAATAAATTGAATTAAGCTGCACTGTAAAAGGTTTTGTTGATTTCTAAGACGGTTTCAAAAGCAAAACATGTAGTCATTATTTGTGTGTGTCTGTAAGTTGTTGTTCGTAAATGTTGTGTTTCAAAAAGTTTTGTCCTCACCTTCTAATCCCGCCAACGCTTTTGGTAAATGTCCTGCCTGAGCACCAACGCTTGGTATATGTCCTGCCTGAGCCTTGTAAGCATATTAGAAGCTCTAACGTTCTTGTATAAAAAATCATGCTAACCTCCTGAATTATCACATTTCCGCACATCCACATTACTTTAATCATTAAGCAAATCATGTTCTCTTGGTAGAGCTTGGGGAAACTAATTGCCACATTTGCACGACTAGCTACATCTCAACTCTGCAGATATAAAAATACCACAGAAAAGACGAGTTTGCATAGAGATGAAAGTAGTCTGCCCATGCAAGCTGTCTATCAACTTGTAAAAGGAGCCGTAGGGCATCTTAATGACGGTGGAGAGAATAGGAAAAGCATTGTGAAGTGGCTGGTATAGTCAGCTAGCCTGCTCAGGGACAGTAAGAAAAGCATTATGAAGTGGTTGGCATTGTCAACTAGCCTGCTCAGGGACAGTAAGATAAGCACTGTGAAGTGGTTGGCATAGTCAGCTAGCCTGCTCAGGGACAGTAAGAAAAGCACTGTGAAGTGGTTGGTATAGTGAGCTAGCCTGCTTAGGAGACAATAGGCAAAGCATTGTGAAGTGGTTAGCATAGTCAGCTAGCCTGCTCAGGAGACAATAGGCAATACATTGTGAAGTGGTTGGCATAGTCAGCTAGCCTGCTCAGGAGACAATAGGCAAAGCATTGTGAAGTGGCTGATATAGTCAGCTAGCCTGCTCAGGAGACAATAGGCAAAGCATTGTGAAGTGGCTGATATAGTCAGCTAGCCTGCTCAGGAGACAATAGGCAAAACATTGTGAAGCGGTTGGCATAGTCAGCTAGCCTGCTCAGGAGACAATAGGCAAAGCATTGTGAAGTGGCTGGCATAGTCGGCTAGCCTACTCAGGGACAGTAAGAAAAGCATTGTGAAGTGGTTGGCATAGTCGGCTAGCCTACTCAAGAGCTGAGTACCAAATAGCACCCTTTTATAGGGCACTACTTTAGGCCAGAGCCCTACAGGCCCTGGTCAAAGGTAGGGAACTATATTATAAGGAATAGGGTGCTGTTTGGGATGCGACCAGTATGTCATGATGGCACCTTCTCCACTTTAGATTTAGTGAAGCTGGAAAGGGCTTTTAGCTGGGAGACTCCGGCTCCACATTGAACAGTCCAGAGGGATCCCTGTCAGGGGAATATCATGTTAGTTTTATTAAGGAGGAGGTGGGCCGCTAGTGGAGGGAAACTAGGAGGTCCTCAGAGATGTCTGGAATCTTTCCACATGCAAATAGAGTAGATGAGCTGGGTAGAGCAACTCAAGTTCAAGCTTTTGTTTGGTATGGCTTCTTTTTTCTGTATCACTTGTTTCACAAATTAAAGGGAGTAACTCAGTCTCTCTCTCTCTCTCTCTCTCTCTCTCTCTCTCTCTCTCTCTCTCTCTCTCTCTCTCTCTCTCTCTCTCTCTCTCTGGCTCTCCCTCCCTCCCTCAGTGATTCTCCCCGGGGAGAGTGAAATTGTCCATGGTCATTTATAGTATGATAGCTCATAATAATTTGGGTTAAGGACGTGGGGGTAATAAATCTTTTTCCTCGGCTAAAAGTGCTCCCACTTTCCAGTTGTTGTGCACTTGCTCAATGTGAAGTGAGAGAAAGCACCGTTTGAAGTTCAAATTGGTATTTTGGGTGTCCTACCTATTGGGACTGTTAAAACCTCTTGCCATTCAGCTGCAAAGCAAGTTAGTTCCATTAGAACACATCATGCATGAAGGACAGTGGAATAAATTGAGTTGAAATCCTATTAACATAACCAGTTACACATAAAGTCAGATGAATATTAAACATTGATGCCACATAACAATTAAAATTGACAAATTACTGCTCCCTCCGTTATGGTTTTGGAGAAGTCGGAATGGCCTGACCAGCAAAAACACCACCCTGCACCAAGGGGACTAGATCATGATATTGATAGCTAAACCGTAATTATAACTATTTGAAATATAATTAGCCTCCTATTCGTCAGTGTTTCAACAAACTGTTTAGTTTTGGAATGATACGTGTGTTGTTGCTGTGTCTGTGGTACTTGGTGTGAAACCCTAGTTTGGCATTCAGTTTGACTTTCAACCCTCTCATCCTCTTCATCCTCCCACTCCTGACCCGGTTTTTTGTTTTTCCTGTATAATGATGAAAAATATATTTTAAAATAAGTACGTTTAATTGACCTATTCATAGTATTTTATTGAAACAGAACAAACGCAATCATTTTTTCTCGTAACGTTTTAATTTGTTTTTGGTTTTCTTTTTAGTTTGTTTTTGGTTTTCTTTTTAGTTTGTTTTTGGTTTTCTTTTTAGTTTGTTTTTGTTGTTGCACTTGTGTTTACTGAGCAGAACACATGACAAACTGTCAGAGTCTATCTAGAGGAGAGCGAAGGAGTCAGGGCGCAGGACACAGCTAAGAGTAAAACCACTCTATTTACTCCATCTGAGTCTATCTAGAGGAGAGCGAAGGAGTCAGGGCGCAGGACACAGCAGGACTCCATCTGAGTCTATCTAGAGGAGAGCGAAGAGTCAGGCGCAGGACACAGCTAAGAGTAAAACCACTCTATTTACTCCATCTGAGTCTATCTAGAGGAGAGCGAAGGAGTCAGGCGCAGGACACAGCTAAGAGTAAAACCACTCTATTTACTCCATCTGAGTCTATCTAGAGGAGAGCGAAGGAGTCAGGCGCAGGACACAGCTAAGAGTAAAACCACTCTATTTACTCCATCTGAGTCTATCTAGAGGAGAGCGAAGGAGTCAGGCGCAGGACACAGCTAAGAGTAAAACCACTCTATTTACTCCATCTGAGTCTATCTAGAGGAGAGCGAAGGAGTCAGGCGCAGGACACAGCTAAGAGTAAAACCACTCTATTTACTCCATCTGAGTCTATCTAGAGGAGAGCGAAGGAGTCAGGGCGCAGGACACAGCTAAGAGTAAAACCACTCTATTTACTCCATCTGAGAATGGAATAAAAATCATGTTATAAAACAAATACAAAACAGGATACGAATTACAAACACACGAAAGACAATCACGCACAAAACAGAAAGGGAAACCAGAGGGTTAAATAAGGAACATAATTATGAGATGGGAACCAGGTGTGTAAAATAGACAACACAGAGAGGGAAACCAGAGGGTTAAATAAGGAACATAATTATGAGATGGGAACCAGGTGTGTAAACAGACAAAACAAAAGGAAAAATGAAACATGGATCAGTGGCAGCTAGAAAGCCGGTGACGTCGACCGCCGAACGCCGCCCGAACAAGGAGAGAGAACAACTTTGGTGGAAGTCGTGACATGTACAATAGTCTACTAGGGCTGGGATTCCCAAACTCTGCTCACATTTTTTTATTTTATCCCTATTACAACACAGCTGATACAAATAATCAACTAACCATCTAGTTTTGATAATTTGAATCAGCTGTGTACAGTATCGATCAATCAAATGTATTTATGAAGACCTTTTCACATCAGGCCAATGTCACAAAGTGCTATACAGAAACCCAGTCTAAAATCCCAAACAGCAAGCAATGCAGGTGTAGAAGCACAGTGGCTAGGAAGTCCGGAACCTAGAAAGTAACCTAGAGAGGAACCAGGCTCTGAGGGGTGGCCAGTCCTTTTCTGGCTGTGCCAGGTGGAGATCATAACAGAACATGGCCAAGATGTTCAAATGTTCACAGATGACCAGTAGGGTCAGATAATAATAATCACAGTGGTTGTAGAGGGTTTGGGGAAAAAACGAGAAGGTGCACCTCTTGGTTTCCTGAGGACAGAGTTTGGGAAACTGGGGTCTAGGTATCGTTGGCTGCCTGTCTGTTACGTGAAGCCTGTCTCTGTCTGTTTCTCCATGTAGTCTATGTTATCTTGTGTGTCTGTCTGTTTCTCCATGTAGTCTATGTTATGTTGTGTGTCTGTCTGTTTCTCCATGTAGTCTATGGGTCTGTCTCACTGTCAGACCGACGGCCCTACTCCTTGCCCTGCAGACAGCACTCTACTCCCTCTACTCTGGAGAATAGTGCATTTAGATTCCCCCCCCCGTTCAAACCAATCATCTTGACAGGTGGGCCTCCAATACAGCACCTGTCTGCAATACGTTTATGTGGGACTGAGATGTCAAACTTTTGCCTTTTCACTCCATTAGGCGGGGAATGATTAGGCCAATTAAATCAAGTGAATACCGATTCCACATATGTGTTTTCCCCTGATTAGATCTGTGTAAGGTCTGTCGTTGCCCTCCTGTGTGGAACGAGCGGTGGCCCAAATTAGGGCACAGATCTCTCTCTTCCGGGCTCTGCCAAGCCCCCCCCCCCCTGAACAATGCCAAGAAACGCTGCCAATGGCAGAAGTTATCCCCTGAACAAAATAGTAATTGCAATTGTGAGTGGTGCATCAGTCCTACTGGTTACTATTCTGTAAAGCCAGTACAACCACATGCAGAGGGAACATAGTTTTTTTCTGTGATTGTCATGTTCTGAAGGATCACTGATTATATTCCAGGGTGAAGAGTCATTGTTTGGTACTATATTGCACTTTAATTGTTTGTTTACCTTCCATTTTGTTTTGTGTTTCCATCACTTGAATAGTACTAAGTCGACATGCAGTATCTGAGCAGTAGCATTGTAGAAGTACACGGAGCAGCATAATCACCCTGACTTTGAGTGTATATCTTAGACCCTGTCTAAGATTTTGATTTGATAATTGAGACTCTCTGGAGGCAGAAACATCACTTAGGTGATATGATGTGTTGGAATGTATCGAATCAATACGTTGTTTATTTCAGAGGGCCCAGTCTGTAATAGGTTCCACTCAAAGCCACAATTACAAGACAACAGCCTATGCTGTTGACGAATACACCCCAAGGAAAACAAAGCCACCCTTACAAGACAATAGCCTATGCTGTTGACGAATACACCCCAAGGAAAACAAAGCCACCCTTACAAGACAATAGCCTATGCTGTTGACGAATACACCCCAAGGAAAACAAAGCCACCCTTACAAGACAATAGCCTATACTGTTGACGAATACACCCCAAGGAAAACAAAGCCACCCTTACAAGACAATAGCCTATACTGTTGACGAATACACCCCAAGGAAAACAAAGCCACCCTTACAAGACAACAGCCTATACTGTTGACGAATACACCCCAAGGAAAACAAAGCCACCCTTACAAGACAATAGCCTATACTGTTGACGAATACACCCCAAGGAAAACAAAGCCACCCTTACAAGACAACAGCCTATACTGTTGACGAATACACCCCAAGGAAAACAAAGCCACCCTTACAAGACAATAGCCTATACTGTTGACGAATACACCCCAAGGAAAACAAAGCCACCCTTACAAGACAACAGCCTATACTGTTGACGAATACACCCCAAGTAAAACAAAGCCACCCTTACAAGACAATAGCCTATACTGTTGACGAATACACCCCAAGGAAAACAAACACCCCAAGGAAAACAAAGCCACCCTTACAAGACAACAGCCTATACTGTTGACGAATACACCCCAAGGAAAACAAAGCCACCCTTACAAGACAATAGCCTATACTGTTGACGAATACACCCCAAGGAAAACAAAGCCACCCTTACAAGACAATAGCCTATACTGTTGACGAATACACCCCAAGGAAAACAAAGCCACCCTTACAAGACAATAGCCTATACTGTTGACGAATACACCCCAAGGAAAACAAAGCCACCCTTACAAGACAACAGCCTATACTGTTGACGAATACACCCCAAGGAAAACAAAGCCACCCTTACAAGACAATAGCCTATACTGTTGACGAATACACCCCAAGGAAAACAAAGCCACCCTTACAAGACAACAGCCTATACTGTTGACGAATACACCCCAAGGAAAACAAAGCCACCCTTACAAGACAACAGCCTATACTGTTGAATACACCCCAAGGAAAACAAAATACACCCCAAGGAAAACAAAGCCACCCTTACAAGACAACAGCCTATACTGTTGACGAATACACCCCAAGGAAAACAAAGCCACCCTTACAAGACAACAGCCTATACTGTTGACGAATACACCCCAAGGAAAACAAAGCCACCCTTACAAGACAACAGCCTATACTGTTGACGAATACACCCCAAGGAAAACAAAGCCACCCTTACAAGACAATAGCCTATACTGTTGACGAATACACCCCAAGGAAAACAAAGCCACCCTTACAAGACAACAGCCTATACTGTTGACGAATACACCCCAAGGAAAACAAAGCCACCCTTACAAGACAACAGCCTATACTGTTGACGAATACACCCCAAGGAAAACAAAGCCACCCTTACAAGACAACAGCCTATACTGTTGACGAATACACCCCAAGGAAAACAAAGCCACCCTTACAAGACAACAGCCTATACTGTTGACGAATACACCCCAAGGAAAACAAATGCACTGCAAAGGCAAAGACACTCTACAGTATACTACAGTTGTTCACTACCATTTATTTAGGCCTACTAGGGCTTATGGGACTATACAGTGCATTCAGAAAGTATTCTGACAACTTGACTTTTTCCACATTTTGTTCTTACAGCCTTATTCTAAAATGGATTATATAAATAATTTTCCTCATCAATCTACACACAATTCTGAAGCAAAAATAGTTTTGTTAGAAATGTTTGCATATTTATAAAAACAAATATATAAACTGAAATACCTTATTTACATAAGTATTCAGACCCTGTGCTATGAGAGTCAAAATTGAGCTCATGTGTTTCCATTGGTCATCATTGAGATGTTTCTACAACTTGATTGGAGTCCATCTCTGGTAAATTCAATTGATTGGACATGATTTGGAAAAAAAACACACCTGTCTGTATAAGGTCCCACAGGTGACAGTGCATGTCAGAGCAATAACCAAGCCATGAGGTCAAAGTAACTGTCCGTAGAGATACGAGACCAGATTATGTCAAGGCACAGATCTAGGGAAGGGTATGCAGTATTGAAGGTCCCCAAGATTGCAGTGGCCTCCATCATTCTTAATTTGAAGAAGTTTGGAACCACCAAGACCCTTCCTAGAGTGACCAAGAACCCGATGGACACTCTGACACAGCTCCAGATTTCCTCTGTGGAGATGGGAGAACCTTCCAGAAGGACAACTATCTCTGAAGCACTCCACCAATCAGGGCTTTATGCTAGAGTGTCCAGACGGAAGCCACTCCTCAGTAAAAGGCACATGACAGCCTGCTTGGACTCTCAGACCATGAGAAACAAGATTATCTGGTATGATGAAACCAAGATTGAACTCTTTGGCCTGAATGCCAAGCATCACGTCTGGAGGAAACCTGGCACCATCCCTACGGTGAAGCATGGTGGTTGCAGCATCATTCTGTAGGAATGTTTTTCAGTGGCGGGGATTGAGAGACTAGTCAGGATTGAGGGCAAGATGAACAGAGAAAAGTTCAGAGAGATCCTTGATGAAAACCTGAGCAACCAGGACCTCAGACTAGGGCGAAGGTTTACCTTCCAACAGGACAACAACCCTAAACACAGCCAAGGCAACACAGGAGTGGCTTCAGGACAAGTCTCTGAATGTCCTTGAGTGGCCCAGCCAGTGCCCGGACTTGAATCCGATCCAACTTCTCTGGAGAGACCTGATAATAGCTGTGCAGCGATGCTCCCCATCTAACGTGACAGAGCTTGAGAGAATCTGCAATCCAACCCAAGAAGACCAAAAAGGACTGAGTAAAGGATCTGAATACTTATGTTAATGTCACATTTCAGATTTAAAAAATAAATAAATTTGCTAACATTCAAAAAAAAAACGATTGTGCTTTGTCATTATGTGGTGTTGTGTGTAAATTGATGGGGCAAATAAACTATTTAATTTGTTTAAAAATAAGGCTGTAACGTAACAAAATGTTGAAAAAGTCAAGGGGTTTGAATTCTATCTGAATACGTTGTATGCAGACAGCTATATGTGCTGGGGTTACTGCAGTGGGCTCAATAAGGGTCACACAGAGTGTTTCTTGGTAGTCTTAAAACAAATTTACTTTGAAATAAAAAGTATATCCCGCACTCACATGGTTATGGGCACAAACAATGAATACACCTGTACCATGTCAGATATAGAGTTGAAATGTATTACATTTTGAGTTTGCCTCCCAATATTACACTTTATACAGTGTACATTACAGAAGACTGACATTTAACAAAACAGTTTGACATAGAAATACCTGATTTTCTGAGTGTAAACATATAAATAATGTTTAGGAAATTGTGAAAAAGATGAATAACATTCCACCCATGAGGCCGCTAGAGGGCGCTTTGGTCATTCGACTGCAGGAAAGGTGTCTACACTCGGGCAGCATGATGTGTATTGATAGATACTGTAGTATATGTCACTTAACTACAGTTAAGGTTTTCAGTACCACTTCTTTAGGCCTACCAGGGAATATGGCTGCTATGCAGGCAGATGTCAGAAGAGCATCATGATGTGTTTGGGTAGCTTAAAAACCTCTTGAGTGTTGGGGGTCAGTATTTTTGTGTTTGGCTGAAAAACATACCCAATTGAAACTGCCTATTTCTCAGGCCCAGAAACCAGAATATGCATATAATTCAGATTAGGATATAACACACTCTAAAGTTTCCAAAACTGTCAAAATATTGTCTGTGAGTATAACAGAACTGATATTGCAGGCGAAAACCTGAGGAAAATCCCAAAAGGAAGTGCTGTTTTTCCTGAAAGCTCTCTGTTCCATTGGATGCCTTGCCTCCATTTAAAGGGATATCAACCAGATGCCTTTTCCTATGGCTTCCTCAAGATGTCAACAGTCTTTAGACATAGTTTCAGCCTTTTATTTTGAAAAATGAGCGAGAAAGATCACATTGCGTCATTGTATGGCTGGGTGACAGCAACGTTTTGTATGCGCAAAAGCTTCGAGCATCCATTTTCTCTCTCTCTCTGAAGAAGCTACATTCCCGGTTTATATATTATCAATTATATTTTGTAAAAACAACCTGATGAAACACTTGACATGTTTCTGCAAACATTCCGGATACTATTTGGAATTTTCGTCTGCGATGTCGTGACCGCTCAAGGCTGTTGATTTCTGAACATAACGCGCTAACCAAATGGAGGTATTTTGGATATAAAAATAATCTTTATGGAACAAAAGGAACATTTATTGTGTAACTGGGAGTCTTGTGAGTGCAAACATCCGAAGATCATCAAAGGTAAGCGATTTAATTTATTGCTTTTCTGACTTTCGTGACAAATCTACTTGGCTGCTAGCTGTTTGTAATGTTTTGCCTATTGAGAGAGATGTCCTTACATAAATGCTTGGTATGCGTTCGCCGAAAAGCTTTATTGAAATCTGACACACCAGGTGGATTAACAACAAGCTAAGCTGTGTTTTGCTATATTGCACTTGTGATTTCATGGAAATGTAATATTTTTAGTGATTTAATTTGAATTTGGCGCTCTGCAATTCAGCGGTGGTTGACGAAAATGACGCCGCTAACGGGATGGGTGCATCAAGACGTTTTAAAGTGCTATTGACAGTTTTTCAGAGCAGTCCATCATTGAACACTGGAAGGATAACATAATATCAAAAACATCATCTCAAACATAAACTCAAAAACATTCATTTAAAACATATATTTTTTTAAATTTAACTTTTATTTAACAAGGCAAGTCAGTGAAAATTCACACACGTTCATATTCACAATGACGACTTACACCGGCTAAACCAAGACAACGCTGGGCCAGGTGTGCGCCGTGAATACAGTCTGTATTCGAACCAGTCTGTAGAGAATAATAATACTCTTTAATACTCAGTGAAGCTGTGTTCTTATTGTTTTTTTTGCAGAATACTATATAATATATGAACACAATCTGTATAAATGTCCTGGAGTTAATCCATGCTTTGAGGCCAATCCTAATACTTCATCAGAGTGCTCAAAGTAAAACTTCATCAACTTCTGCTAGGACATTATTGGTAACGTTACTGGCATCACCGGGAGGTCTTTCCCACAAACCCAGTAGAGTATAGAGGGATTGCAGAGCAACAAAGAGAATGGAGAAATATCAAGTGTGACTCCTAAACAGCTTTGTGTCTTTAAAACTCAAGGGATTCCTAGTTTGATTTGCGATGATGAAGGAAGCTATGAAAATACGTTCGTCTTGTCAGAGTTAAAAACATTTTTGATCTTACTTTTTTCTCCACCTTTTTTTGCATTTACTACTGCAGGCAAAAGAAAAATGTAGTAAAGAATAAACATAGAGATAAAACGAGGAGTTTGTGTATCTTCGTTGCTTTATTCAGTTTTAAGGGAGGGGTTCTTTTAACTTATTTTTTTCACACAGTGCAGCAGTGATTCAGTGGCCCGTATATTGAGTGAGTAAAAGAGTGTTCTTGTGCTTCTCCCTGGGTAGAGAGCTGTTTATCAACGAGGGAAAGGGGATTACATAGTCAGTTGTACACCCGAATGCCTTCAACTGAAATGTGTCTTCCTGCATGTAATCCAGACCCTCTGAATCATAGAGGTGTGGAGGGGGGGGGGGCTGCCTAAATCGACATCCACGACGCCTGGGGAACAGTGGGTTAACATGCCTTGCTCAGGGGCAGAACGACACATTTTTACATGTTTACGTCGGGCCAGCAACCTTACTGGCCCGATGCTCTAACCACTAGGCTGCCTGCCACCTCTACACTCTAACCACTAGGCTATCTGCCACCTCTACACTCTAACCACTAGTCTACCCTGCCACCTCTACACTCTAACCACTAGGCTACCCTGCCACCTCTACACTCTAACCACTAGGCTATCTGCCACCTCTACACTCTAACCACTAGGCTATCCTGCCACCTCTACACTCTAACCACTAGGCTACCCTGCCACCTCTACACTCTAACCACTAGGCTATCTGCCACCTCTACACTCTAACCACTAGGCTATCTGCCACCTCTACACTCTAACCACAAGGCACCCTGCAGCCTCTACACTCTAACCACTAGGCACCCTGCAGCCTCTACACTCTAACCACTAGGCTATCTGCCACCTCTACACTCTAACCACAAGGCACCCTGCAGCCTCTACACTCTAACCACTGGGCTACCTGCCACCTCTACACTCTAACCACTAGGCTATCTGCCACCTCTACACTCTAACCACTAGGCTACCTGCCACCTCTACACTCTAACCACTAGGCTATCTGCCACCTCTACACTCTAACCACGAGGCTACCTGCCACCTCTACACTCTAACCACTAGGCTATCTGCCACCTCTACACTCTAACCACTAGGCACCCTGCAGCCTCTACACTCTAACCACTGGGCTACCTGCCACCTCTACACTCTAACCACTAGGCTACCTGCCAGCTCTACACTCTAACCACTAGGCTATCTGCCACCTCTACACTCTAACCACAAGGCACAGCCTCTAACCTAACCAAGGCACCCTGCAGCCTCTACACTCTAACCACAAGGCACCCTGCAGCCTCTACACTCTAACCACTGGGCTACCTGCCACCTCCACACTCTAACCACTAGGCTACCTGCCGCCTCTGTCCTACATGTATCTGTTTTGGGGGGATGCTTCTATTTCATTTGTATAACTGTCAGGTGCAGGAGCTCATCAAATTGCTTTAATGAAATGTACTGTTAGCTACAATTGGACATTTATTGTCTGTAATCAGGGTAAAGTAACCTCGTTGAGTAGCTCTGGCAAATGTGCAAACAGCACTGGCCCTGAATGACTTGTCTTATGTTTCTACATACTGCTGATAGCTGTGATACTTCCAAACAAATAGTTATAGTTGTAATTAGTCAACCCATATTTGTGTGTACATAACTCATTCAATCAAGCCTTGGTTAGTAGTGAATGCTAATTAATCCCAACATTTGCCTGACGTAAAATTGTTTCCCGAACAAATCAGGAAATAAACGTAAATTTAATCACTGTATTAAAGACCAAATAAGGAAATTATAATTTATTGTAAAGATAAAGACAACATTATTCTATAGATTATCAAAGAATAGAGTTGTGGCAGAACTAGTTGGATTGGATAGACAGCAGGCTGACCTCTGAATGACTGCTGAGAGTTTGTCTCATGTACATAATACCACATGGGCAGACCGGCCCAACAGCATGATATTGATGTTTATTTGCAAATGTATTTAGCAATTACCTTGCCTTTCACAGGATACTGCAGCTTTGTTAGTAGGAAAAGCATGGAACTAACTATGTATATGTTATGTCAGGTTTAGAGAACAGGCAGAGTCTAGGTTGTTATGCTCATAGAATTGGGAAATAAATGCAGGATCTCTGTGATCATGGTGGGGTTGGGCATTGTCTTCCTTCTGTACTGATCTTTCTTGTATCTCTCAAAAGGTAATGGGATTGATCAAAAGTATTATGGCTGCAATGTGCTGTGTAACGTTTTATAAATATGACCTACAGGTGTAGGGATCTTAATTTGATCACTATTCTGTTGCTGAGAATTTCTACTATACAGTAGGACATTTCAACTTGTGCTGCATTCAAGTTTTCTTTTAAGTTTTTAATTTCCACTTTATTAAAATGTCAGACTTGATTTGACATAAACAAAAACTTATCAACCCTACAATTAAAACAAATATATATATATATAATCCACCCAATAATTCACATTTCCTGTTGCTGCAGTATAATTTTACAACTGTAGCAATCTGGCTCAAATTAAGATTCTACATCTGTAGGTGACCTAATGACCTATTCAAAGCTAAAACAATACATCTGAAAATAATGTTGACGTGTTTTGATTGGGGAAGTCTTAGTCGCACCATTTCACATCTACCTAAGACGTTTTGTGCTTGACGGAGCAGAATTTCTGAAGTTTGACAATGTGCACACATTTGTCTGTTAGCTTGCTAATGTAGCTCTTAGCCAGTCATTTCGTATGAAATGAATAGGAAGCTAACCTAGCGCACACACTCAATGCTGAACACCAAATGTTTCTTCCATCTGCTAGCTAGTAAACTACTTTAGCAACATTATTTCATCACAATGAATGAGTTCTAAAGGAGCAGATAGCATTGCCTGTTCTGCAACATGTCAGTAGCCTCCAGTCAGCTGCTGCTGTGCTCAGCTGACCCCAACATTAGTAACTAGTAACTAACAGCATGTGGAGAAACATGCTGATCTACGGACTGATTTCTGATAACAGTTCCTCTTCATTTTTGGGCAGCATGTCCACAACTTCAGGGCAAGTTTAACAAGCTGTTTATTTGACAGTAACGGTAAAGCTAGCCAGCTAAGTTAGTAAGCTAGTTACAACAAGTTGGCTAAGCAGCTGATCAACGCATGGTGATGGACGTGGTTGCACATCCTCTTAGCCATCTTAGCCACCACAATGATGGGAGGGTACTTTTCTGTAAATGGTACATGACATGTTTAGGACATGTTAGTAGGATAATTATGATGATGTGACTGTGTAGTTTCACTGTGGTTTCTAAACCAATATGCACAGACAGATGGCAGGGGCTGGGCTTATTGTAATATAATTTGAGTGGTATGGCTGGGTTTATTGTAATAGAATTACAGTAGCAGTGGCTGGGCTTACTGTAATATAATTAGAGCGGGAGTGGCTGGGCTTATTGTAATAGAATTACAGTAGCAGTGGCTGGGGTTATTGTAATATAATTAAAGTGGGAGTGGCTGGGCTTACTGTAATATAATTAGAGTGGGAGTGGCTGGGTTTTTTGTGATATAATTAGAGTGGGAGTGGCTGGGCTTATTGTAATATAATTACAGTAGCAGTGGCTGGGCTTATTGTAATATAATTACAGTAGCAGCAGCTGGACTTACTGTAATAGAGCTACATTGGTAGTGGCTGGATTTATTATGGCTGAATTTGTTTCAAACATGCACTGGAAGGAGAGGCGGAGCCAGAGCCAGTCAGAGCCAGTCAGAGACAGTCAGAGACAGTCAGAGACTGGGAGAGACAGGGAGAGACAAGGGAGAGCTAGTCAGAGCCAGTCAGAGACAGTCAGAGACAGTCAGAGACAGGGAGAGCCAGTCAGAGCCAGTCAGAGCCAGTCAGAGACAGTCAGAGACAGTCAGAGACAGGGAGAGACAGGGAGAGACAGGGGGAACCAGTCAGAGACAGGGAGAGACAGGGGGAACCAGTCAGAGACAGGGAGAGACAGGGAGAGACAGGGAGAGACAGGGAGAGACAAGGGAGAGACAAGGGAGAGCTAGTCAGAGCCAGTCAGAGCCAGTCAGAGACAGTCAGAGACAGTCAGAGACAGGGAGAGACAGTCAGAGCCAGTCAGAGACAGGGAGAGACAGGGAGAGACAGGGGGAACCAGTCAGAGCCAGTCAGAGACAGGGAGAGACAAGGGAGAGACAAGGGAGAGCTAGTCAGAGACAGGGAGAGACAGGGGGAACCAGTCAGAGACAGGGAGAGCCAGGGAGAGACAAGGGAGAGACAAGGGAGAGCTAGTCGGAGCCAGTCAGAGACAGGGAGAGACAGGGAGAGACAAGGGAGAGCTAGTCAGAGCCAGTCAGAGACAGGGAGAGACAACGGAGAGCTAGTCAGAGCCAGTCAGAGACAGGGAGAGACAGGGAGAGACAGGGAGAGACAAGGGAGAGACAAGGGAGAGCTAGTCAGAGCCAGTCAGAGCCAGTCAGAGACAGGGAGAGACAAGGGAGAGCTAGTCAGAGCCAGTCAGAGACAGGGAGAGACAGGGGGAACCGTTCAGAGACAGGGATAGACAGGGAGAGACAGGGAGAGACAAGGGAGAGCTAGTCAGAGCCAGTCAGAGACAGTCAGAGACAGTCAGAGACAGGGAGAGACAGGGAGAGACAAGGAAGAGCTAGTCAGAGCCAGTCAGAGACAGGGAGAGACAGGGGGAACCGTTCAGAGACAGGGATAGACAGGGAGAGACAGGGAGAGACAAGGGAGAGCTAGTCAGAGCCAGTCAGAGACAGAGAGAGACAGGGAGAGACAGGGGGAACCGTTCAGAGACAGGGATAGACAGGGAGAGACAGGGAGAGCCAGGGAGAGACAGTCAGAGACAGTCAGAGACAGGGAGAGACAGGGAGAGACAGGGAGAGACAAGGGAGAGCTAGTCAGAGCCAGTCAGAGACAGGGAGAGACAGGGAGAGACAAGGGAGAGCTAGTCAGAGACAGGGAGAGACAGGGAGAGACAGGGAGAGACAAGGGAGAGCTAGTCAGAGCCAGTCAGAGACAGGGAGAGACAGGGAGAGACAGGGGGAACCGTTCAGAGACAGGGATAGACAGGGAGAGACAGGGAGAGACAAGGGAGAGCTAGTCAGAGCCAGTCAGAGACAGAGAGAGACAGGGAGAGACAGGGGGAACCGTTCAGAGACAGGGATAGACAGGGAGAGACAGGGAGAGCCAGGAAGAGCTAGTCAGAGCCAGTCAGAGACAGGGAGAGACAGGGGGAACCGTTCAGAGACAGGGATAGACAGGGAGAGACAGGGAGAGACAAGGGAGAGCTAGTCAGAGCCAGTCAGAGACAGAGAGAGACAGGGAGAGACAGGGGGAACCGTTCAGAGACAGGGATAGACAGGGAGAGACAGGGAGAGCCAGGGAGAGACAGTCAGAGACAGTCAGAGACAGGGAGAGACAGGGAGAGACAGGGAGAGACAGGGAGAGACAAGGGAGAGCTAGTCGGAGCCAGTCAGAGACAGGGAGAGACAGGGAGAGACAAGGGAGAGCTAGTCAGAGCCAGTCAGAGACAGGGAGAGACAACGGAGAGCTAGTCAGAGCCAGTCAGAGCCAGTCAGAGACAGGGAGAGACAAGGGAGAGCTAGTCAGAGCCAGTCAGAGCCAGTCAGAGACAGGGAGAGACAAGGGAGAGCTAGTCAGAGCCAGTCAGAGACAGGGAGAGACAGGGGGAACCGTTCAGAGACAGGGATAGACAGGGAGAGACAGGGAGAGACAAGGGAGAGCTAGTCAGAGCCAGTCAGAGACAGTCAGAGACAGTCAGAGACAGGGAGAGACAGGGAGAGACAAGGAAGAGCTAGTCAGAGCCAGTCAGAGACAGGGAGAGACAGGGGGAACCGTTCAGAGACAGGGATAGACAGGGAGAGACAGGGGGAGACAAGGGAGAGCTAGTCAGAGCCAGTCAGAGACAGGGAGAGACAGGGAGAGACAGGGGGAACCGTTCAGAGACAGGGATAGACAGGCAGAGACAGGGAGAGCCAGGGAGAGACAGTCAGAGACAGCCAGAGACAGGGAGAGACAGGGAGAGACAAGGGAGAGCTAGTCAGAGCCAGTCAGAGACAGGGAGAGACAGGGAGAGACAAGGGAGAGCTAGTCAGAGCCAGTCAGAGCCAGTCAGAGACAGGGAGAGACAGGGAGAGACAAGGGAGAGCTAGTCAGAGACAGGGAGAGACAGGGAGAGACAGGGAGAGACAAGGGAGAGCTAGTCAGAGCCAGTCAGAGACAGGGAGAGACAGGGCGAGACAGGGGGAACCGTTCAGAGACAGGGATAGACAGGGAGAGGCAGGGAGAGACAGTCAGAGACAGTCAGAGACAGTCAGAGACAGGGAGAGACAGGGAGAGACAGGGAGAGACAGGGGAGAGCTAGTCAGAGCCAGTCAGAGACAGGGAGAGACAGGGAGAGACAGGGGGAACCGTTCAGAGACGGGGATAGACAGGGAGAGACAGGGAGAGACAGTCAGAGACAGGGAGAGACAGTCAGAGACAGTCAGAGACAGTCAGAGACAGGGAGAAACAGGGAGAGACAGGGAGAGACAGGGAGAGACAAGGGAGAGCTAGTCAGAGCCAGTCAGAGACAGGGAGAGACAGGGAGAGACATGGGGAACCTTTCAGAGACAGGCATAGACAGGGAGAGACAGGGAGAGACAGTCAGAGACAGGGAGAGACAGGGGGAACCAGTCAGAGACAGGGAGAGCCATGGAGAGACAGTCAGAGACAGGGAGAGACGGGGAGAGACAGGGAGAGACGGGGAGAGACAGTCAGAGACAGGGAGAGCCAGTCAGAGACAGGGAGAGCCAGTCAGAGACAGTCAGAGACAGTCAGAGACAGCGAGAGACAGGGAGAGACAGTCAGAGACAGGGAGAGACAGGGAGAGCCAGCCAGAGACAGGGAGAGTCAGGGAGAGACAGAGACAGGGAGAGACAGTCAGAGACAGTCAGAGCCAGGGAGAGCCAGTCAGAGACATGGAGAGCTAGAGAGAGCCAGTCAGAGACAGGGAGAGAAAGGGAGAGCCAGTCAGAGACAGGGAGAGTCAGGGAGAGCCATTCAGAGACAGGGAGAGCTAGTCAGAGACAGTCAAAGACAGCGAGAGACAGCGAGAGCCAGGGAGAGACAGGGAGAGACGGGGAGAGACAGGGATAGACAGAGAGAGACAGTCAGAGACAGGGGGAGACAGGGAGAGATAGGGAGAGACATTGAGAGCCAGTCAGAGCCAGTCAGAGACAGGGAGAGACAGGGGGAACCAGTCAGAGACAGGGAGAGCCATTTAGAGACAGTCAGAGCCAGGGAGAGCCAGAGACAGTCAGAGCCAGGGAGAGCCAGGGAGAGCCAGGGAGAGACAGGGAGAGACAGGGAGAGCCATTTAGAGACAGTCAGAGCCAGGGAGAGCCAGAGACAGTCAGAGCCAGGGAGAGCCAGGGAGAGCCAGGGAGAGCCAGGGAGAGCCAGAGACAGTCAGAGCCAGGGAGAGCCAGGGAGAGCCAGGGAGAGCCAGGGAGAGACAGGGAGAGACAGGGAGAGACGGGGGGAACCAGTCAGAGACAGGGAGAGCCATTTAGAGACAGTCAGAGGCAGGGAGAGCCAGGGAGAGACAGGTAGAGACAGGTAGAGACAGTCAGGGACAGTCAGAGACAGGGAGAGACAGTCAGAGCCAGTCAGAGACAGGGAGAGACAGGGAGAGACATGGGGAACCTTTCAGAGACAGGCATAGACAGGGAGAGACAGGGAGAGACAGTCAGAGACAGGGAGAGCCAGTCAGAGCCAGGGAGAGCCAGTCAGAGCCAGGGAGAGCCAGTCAGAGACAGGGAGAGCCAGTCAGAGCCAGGGAGAGCCAGTCAGAGACAGGGAGAGCCAGTCAGAGCCAGGGAGAGCCAGTCAGAGCCAGGGAGAGCCAGTCAGAGACAGGGAGAGCCAGTCAGAGCCAGGGAGAGCCAGTCAGAGACAGGGAGAGCCAGGGAGAGCCAGGGAGAGACAGGGAGAGACAGGGAGAGACGGGGGGAACCAGTCAGAGACAGGGAGAGCCATTTAGAGACAGTCAGAGGCAGGGAGAGCCAGGGAGAGACAGGTAGAGACAGGTAGAGACAGTCAGGGACAGTCAGAGACAGGGAGAGACAGTCAGAGCCAGTCAGAGACAGGGAGAGACAGGGAGAGACATGGGGAACCTTTCAGAGACAGGCATAGACAGGGAGAGACAGGGAGAGACAGTCAGAGACAGGGAGAGCCAGTCAGAGCCAGGGAGAGCCAGTCAGAGCCAGGGAGAGCCAGTCAGAGACAGGGAGAGCCAGTCAGAGCCAGGGAGAGCCAGTCAGAGACAGGGAGAGCCAGTCAGAGCCAGGGAGAGCCAGTCAGAGCCAGGGAGAGCCAGTCAGAGACAGGGAGAGCCAGTCAGAGCCAGGGAGAGCCAGTCAGAGACAGGGAGAGCCAGGGAGAGCCAGTCAGAGACAGGGAGAGCCAGTCAGAGACAGGGAGAGCTAGTCAGAGACAGTCAAAGACAGCGAGAGACAGGGAGAGCCAGGGAGAGACAGGGAGAGACGGGGAGAGACAGGGATAGACAGAGAGAGACAGTCAGAGACAGGGGGAGACAGGGAGAGATAGGGAGAGACATTGAGAGCCAGTCAGAGCCAGTCAGAGACAGGGAGAGACAGGGGGAACCAGTCAGAGACAGGGAGAGCCATTTAGAGACAGTCAGAGCCAGGGAGAGCCAGAGACAGTCAGAGCCAGGGAGAGCCAGGGAGAGCCAGGGAGAGACAGGGAGAGACGGGGAGAGACAGGGAGAGCCATTTAGAGACAGTCAGAGCCAGGGAGAGCCAGAGACAGTCAGAGCCAGGGAGAGCCAGGGAGAGCCAGGGAGAGCCAGGGAGAGCCAGAGACAGTCAGAGCCAGGGAGAGCCAGGGAGAGCCAGGGAGAGCCAGGGAGAGACAGGGAGAGACAGGGAGAGACGGGGGGAACCAGTCAGAGACAGGGAGAGCCATTTAGAGACAGTCAGAGGCAGGGAGAGCCAGGGAGAGACAGCTGGAGACAGGTAGAGACAGTCAGGGACAGTCAGAGACAGGGAGAGACAGTCAGAGCCAGTCAGAGACAGGGAGAGACAGGGAGAGACATGGGGAACCTTTCAGAGACAGGCATAGACAGGGAGAGACAGTCAGAGACAGGGAGAGCCAGTCAGAGCCAGGGAGAGCCAGTCAGAGCCAGGGAGAGCCAGTCAGAGACAGGGAGAGCCAGTCAGAGCCAGGGAGAGCCAGTCAGAGACAGGGAGAGCCAAGGAGAGCCAGTCAGAGACAGGGAGAGCCAGTCAGAGACAGGGAGAGCCAGTCAGAGCCAGGGAGAGCCAGTCAGAGACAGAGAGAGACAGGGAGAGCCAGTCAGAGACAGGGAGAGCCAGTCAGAGACAGTGAGAGACAGTCAGAGACAGAGACGGGGAGAAGCCATTGCTATCACTTGTTTAAATAATGTGTCAGATTGTAAAGCACAGGCGCTTGCTGAGCTCTTTGTATGCCTGGTAGAAGACAACAGCTTGACAGTTCGTTTCAAAGAATGTTTCATTACCTAAGGGGAGGTGTGCTGTGCATGGAAGGATAAATCACGGAGGCAGTTCACTCATGCAAATTACATTATACTGGTTTCATTAATCCCCACTGTACTGTACATCAAGACTGTGCAAAGAACACACTTCTCACGCCCACTGTAAAATTTATCTAGCACCGTTATTCCAAATGCCCACTTCGAAATGCAGGGCAGTGGACATTCATCTGAAATACAGGACAGTGGACATTCATCTGAAATACAGGACAGTGGACATTCATCTGAAATACAGGACAGTGGACATTCATCTGAAATACAGGACAGTGGACATTCATCTGAAATACAGGACAGTGGGCATTCATCTGAAATACAGGACAGTGGACATTCATCTGAAATACAGGACAGTGGACATTCATCTGAAATACAGGACAGTGGACATTCATCTGAAATACAGGACAGTGGACATTCATCTGGCTCAGTACCTCAACTACTTCGTACCCCTACACATTGACTCAGTACCTCAACTACTTCGTACCCCTGCACATTGACTCAGTACCTCAACTACTTTGTACCCCTGCACATTGACTCAGTACCACAACTACCTCTTACCCCTGCACATTGACTCAGTACCTCAACTACTTCGTACCCCTACACATTGACTCAGTACCTCAACTACTTCGTACCCCTGCACATTGACTCAGTACCTCAACTACCTCATGCCCTGCACATTGACTCAGTACCTTAACTACCATGAACCCCAGCACATTGACTCTGTACCTCAACTACCTCATACCCCTGCACATTGACTCAGTACCTCAACTACCTCGTACCCCTGCACATTGACTCAGTACCTAAACTACCTCGTACCCCTGCACATTGACTCAGTACCTCAACTACCTTGAACCCCTGCACATTGACTCAGTACCTCAACTACCATGAACCCCTGCACATTGACTCAGTACCTCAACTACCTCGTACCCCTGCACATTGACTCAGTACCTCAACTACCATGAACCCCTGCACATTGACTCAGTACCTCAACTACCTTGAACCCCTGCACATTGGGGCGGCAGGATAGCCTAGTGGTTAGACAGTTGGACTCGGAACCTGAAGGTTGCAAGTTCAAACGGCCGAGCTGACAAGGTACTATTCTGTACTATTCTCATACTCCTGCACATTGACTCAATACCTCAACTACCTCATACTCCTGCACATTGACTCAGTACCTCAACTACCTCATACTCCTGCACATTGACTCAGTACCTCAACTACCTCATACTCCTGCACATTGACTCAATACCGGTCCTCCTTGTAGTGTGTATAGCCTTTTTATTATCTTATTGTTTTACTCTGCGTCATTGGGAAATGGTTTTTAAGTAAGCATTTCAAAGTAATCTCTACTTTTGTTGACATTTGATTTGTTTTGACAAACCTTGCACATATCGTGGTTATTATTTTTCATGACAGTAAATTATACTCAACAGGGGGAGGGGGGGGGATGATTTTGCCAGTGTCAAACACATGAGGACTGTTCTGGTAAACTGTAACTTATTATTATTATTATTATTCCAAAGGATCTAGTTGTGGTTTACATTGCAGAACTCTGACAGTCCGGTTTATCAGAGCATGGTTTTAAATAGGCCAACTTTGTTGGATCTAATCTGTGGAATCTTAAGCGCATAGATGAGATATATTTGTATGACAATATTAATCTGTTATACACAGTATACTGTGTTTATTACCATAACTATCTAAGAGTAAGACAGGGTTATGACTTTATAGTCAAAGTAAACTTAATAAGGTTATGTTTAAAACAAGATGTAATTATTCAGCAGAATTAGGCAGTATACATACAGTTTGAGAATGTGATAGCGTTTTCATCTCTTCCCTATGTTTGTGGAATTTGTCAGTCCTTGTGCTTTTTAAGGATGCAATAGGGTAGGAATGTCTTCTTCCCTCGATAATGGAAGTTTTTCCCTAATTTGCTATAATTCAGTGTCAACGATGTGTCAACCTGTTTATCCTGATAGACTCTGTATATGCGTGTCACAGTGCTGATGCCTTAGTTAAGTCTTCATTCTTCGATCCATAGACAACTGTGATTTTTAGTCAAGATGAGGAACAAGTCATATAAACCCACAGGTTAGTTAAATTAAGGTTAAACAAATACATATATATATATCATATTTACATTTACATTTACATTTAAGTCATTTAGCAGACGCTCTTATCCAGAGCGACTTACAAATTGGTGCATTCACCTTATGACATCCAGTGGGACAGTCACTTAACAATAGTGCATCTAAAACTTAGGGGGGGTGGGGTGAGAGGGATTACTTAACCTATCCTAGGTATTCCTTAAAGAGGTGGGGTTTCAGGTGTCTCCGGAAGGTGGTGATTGACTCCGCTGTCCTGGCGTCGTGAGGGAGTTTGTTCCACCATTGGGGGGCCAGGGCAGCGAACAGTTTTGACTGGGCTGAGCGGGAGCTGTACTTCCTCAGTGGTAGGGAGGCGAGCAGGCCAGAGGTGGATGAACGCAGTGCCCTTGTTTGGGTGTAGGGCCTGATCAGAGCCTGGAGGTACTGAGGTGCCGTTCCCCTCACAGCTCCGTAGGCAAGCACCATGGTCTTGTAGCGGATGCGAGCTTCAACTGGAAGCCAGTGGAGAGAACGGAGGAGCGGGGTGACGTGAGAGAACTTGGGAAGGTTGAACACCAGACGGGCTGCGGCGTTCTGGATGAGTTGAAGGGGTTTAATGGCACAGGCAGGGAGCCCAGCCAACAGCGAGTTGCAGTAATCCAGACGGGAGATGACAAGTGCCTGGATTAGGACCTGCGCCGCTTCCTGTGTGAGGCAGGGTCGTACTCTGCGGATGTTGTAGAGCATGAACCTACAGGAACGGGCCACCGCCTTGATGTTAGTTGAGAACGACAGGGTGTTGTCCAGGATCACGCCAAGGTTCTTGGCGCTCTGGGAGGAGGACACAATGGAGTTGTCAACCGTGATGGCGAGATCATGGAACGGGCAGTCCTTCCCCGGGAGGAAGAGCAGCTCCGTCTTGCCGAGGTTCAGCTTGAGGTGGTGATCCGTCATCCACACTGATATGTCTGCCAGACATGCAGAGATGCGATTCGCCACCTGCATCAACCAGGAGGTTTAGAGGACATGTCACACTATAAATATAATTTGCATAATTGGTATTATCCAATATGTTTAAATGTAGCTCCTTATTTCTTCATTAAAACACAAGCCTTGCATGCAGTCCCAGAAGGTGTAGACAACCACATCCAAACCAACCAATTGGTTGAGGAAGAGGATGAAGATGAGGAGAGCGGATGACGAGAGGTAAAGAGGTGCAGGTGTCTACAGGTGTCTCCTGATTAAGTGTAATGTGGCAGCCCTCCCCTTCCTTCTTCTCTCCGGTGCTCCTCGTGCTCCTCGTGCTCCTCGTGCTCCTCGTACTCCTCGTACCACTCGTGCTCCTCCTGCTTCTGGGCTGCAGCAGAGCTCCGTAATGAGCAGCCCTCCCCTTCCTTATCTCTCCGGTGCTCCTCGTGCTTCTGGGCTGCCACAGAGCTCCCTAATGAGCTGCTCAGCAACACATCGGATGCCCTGGAGTACAGTCCCTACAGAGGCATAATGAGTACTCCAGTGTACCGTACACCAGCTCTCCACTCCCTGCCAAGGGCCCCGAGTCTGCCTTCCCTTCAGACATACACCAGCTCTCCACTCCCTGCCAAGGACCCCGAGTCTGCCTTCCCTTCAGACATACACCAGCTCTCCACTCCCTGCCAAGGGCCCCGAGCTTGTCTTCCCTTCAGACATACACCAGCTCTCCACTCCCTGCCAAGGACCCCGAGTCTGCCTTCCCTTCAGACATACACCAGCTCTCCACTCCCTGCCAAGGGCCCCGAGCTTGTCTTCCCTTCAGACATACACCAGCTCTCCACTCCCTGCCAAGGACCCCGAGTCTGCCTTCCCTTCAGACATACACCAGCTCTCCACTCCCTGCCAAGGACCCTGAGCCTGCCATCCCTTCAGACATACACCAGCTCTCCACTCCCTGCCAAGGACCCTGAGTCTGCCTTCCCTTCAGACATACACCAGCTCTCCACTCCCTGCCAAGGACCCTGAGCCTGCCTTCCCTTCAGACATACACCAGCTCTCCACTCCCTGCCAAGGACCCTGAGTCTGCCTTCCCTTCAGACATACACCAGCTCTCCACTCCCTGCCAAGGACTCTGAGTCTGCCTTCCCTTCAGACATACACCAGCTCTCCAATGCATGCCAAGGACCCTGAGCCTGCCTTCCCTTCAGACATACACCAGCTCTCCACTGCATGCCAAGGACCCTGAGCGTGCCTTCCCTTCAGACATACACCAGCTCTCCACTGCATGCCAAGGACCCTGAGCGTGCCTTCCCTTCAGATATACACCAGCTCTCCACTGCATGCCAAGGACCCTGAGCCTGCCTTCCCTTCAGACATACACCAGCTCTCCACTCCCTGCCAAGGACCCCGAGCCTGCCTTCCCTTCAGACATACACCAGCTTTCCACTGCATGCCAAGGGCCCTGAGCCTGCCTCATCTCAGACAATGGCACCAGGGTGGGCATGGCTTGTTCTCTTTATTCCTTTCGGGGGCCCCCCCAGGGGTTGCATGATTGAAGGTTGAAGTGGTAGGAGGGATGGCCTGTAGCCTGAGGTGGGCATCCAGTCACCTCACACACACAGAGATAGAGGAAGGCAGATAGGGAGAGAGGAAGGGAGGGAATATGAGAGAGGCAGAGGAGTCATGGAGAGCTGGAGAGAGAGAGAGAAAGACAGAGGTGGAGTGAGAGATAGAGTAATCGAGAAAGGGAGAAAGATGGAGAGAGGCACTCTTTAGTCAGACCACAGTCCTTCTGTTGGTGTTTGTGTGTATTTGTGTGTTTTAAGGACCAGCACTGCTGTGCTCTGAGTCTCTAAAGTTTCCAGGAAGGGAGATGAGGATCACAGGACTGTGATGACCATGAACCAGTCCTTTTGAAAACAGAGTCATGCTGAGAAGAAGATTCTGAGACTGTTTCTCAAGAAAACGCATATTCATGAAGATGATGCATCGGGGATGCTTTAATGCATCCCTCCGATTATACTCACTATTTCAATATAATTTGAATAACAATTAGCTATATTCCTCGATTTTATTTGGTGGTGAAATAAAGAGAAAGATCATTGCACAAGTCGTGACGACGCATTCGTTATTATTATAATTCAATCTTAAAACACTATTAATTATGCTGTGAAATATTTCAGGAACATGAATCATTTCCACACAGTTCAGCCTGGCACATAGAAGTGCTGAATGTTTCTGTGGGTGTATGTGTAGGTTCTGGGGTGAGTGTAAGCACAATACTGTAGGTGAAGCTTGGCTTGCATATATGAGATTCAGAAGACATAAAAAAATAATATATACATTTTTGATATATAATAACATGATTTATTCATTGTGTTAAGTATTGGACAGTCAGTGGAGTTGTCTTCTTCATGCTCTCTTTATTCTAATCGTCCTGTATTTTAATGAGTCTGACGTCATGTCTTTTGTCTTCAGTAGAATTTATGTTGGCCACGAAACGTCTTTTCACCAACGCCCTCATCTGGGAATCGGGATTACATAGTCATTATCTTGTGAGGATTAAGGATTTGTCTCAAAAACAGAGTGGTGCTGCCTAACACAAGGAAATCACAACAGGATGTTACAAAGTCTATTGTTCATATCCCAATAGTAATATTAATAATAATACAAACCCTTACAAAGACAGGGGAAGTGCTTCTGAACAAAGGGAGTATTTTTGTTTTTGGGTGGAGGATTAAAAAAATAGAACAGCATATATTTATGACCTCTGATGTCAAGGGCCAACGGCAATTTGGTATTACCTTGAAAATACAATTACACCAAATACAAACTAAGTTGTGTGGGATATTAAACACCAAATGTATAACCGTGCTTACAAGGACATGGTACTGCTGCCACTGAGCTCTGCTGCTGGTCGAACCTGTCAATATTAACTACATGTTGGTGCGGCCACTGTGCTCTACTGCTGCCACAGTGCTCTACAGCTGCCACAGTGCTCTACTGCTGCCACAGTGCTCTACTGCTGCCACAGTGCTCTACTGCTGCCACAGTGCTCTACTGATGCCACAGTGCTCTACTGATGCCACAGTGCTCTACTGATGCCACAGTGCTCTACTGCTGCCACAGTGATCTACTACTGCCACGGTGCTATGCTGCCACAGTGCTCTACTACTGCCACAGTGCTCTACTACTGCCACAGTGCTCTACTGCTGCCACAGTGCTCTACTGCTGCCACAGTGCTCTACTACTGCCACAGTGCTCTACTACTGCCACAGTGCTCTACTGCTGCCACAGTGCTCTACTACTGCCACAGTGCTCTACTACTGCCACAGTGCTCTACTACTGCCACAGTGCTCTACTACTGCCACAGTGCTCTACTGCTGCCACAGTGCTGCTGCCACAGTGCTACTGCCACAGTGCTGCCACAGTGCTACTGCCACAGTGCTGCCACAGTGCTCTGCCACTGATGCCACAGTGCTCTACTGCTACTACTGCCACAGTGCCACGCCACAGTGCTGATGCCACTACTGCTGCCACAGTGCCACAGTGCTCTACTGCTGCCACAGTGCTCTACTGCTGCCACAGTGCTCTACTGCTGCCACGGTGCTCTACTGCCACAGTGCTCTACTGCTGCCACAGTGCTCTGCCGCTGCCACAGTGCTCTACTGCTGCCACAGTGCTCTACTGATGCCACAGTGCTCTACTGCTGCCACAGTGCTCTGCCGCTGCCACAGTGCTCTACTGCTGCCACTGTGCTCTACTGCTGCCACTGTGCTCTGCTGCTGGCGATGATGAACGTGTCAATATAAAACATATTGTTGTGTGGTCTAAAGTCTAACACTTTTTTTTTACTTTCCTCAAGACTTGCGATTCATGATAACCTGTCAAACTGCTGTGCCTTTTCAAATGATATTCTACTGAGGAACTGATATGATTGACAGTTTTTAGATATGTTACCGGGCTGCAACTACGGGTCCAAATCAAATGTTCTCGCCCCAAGGCCACTATTGACCTTTGTAGCATTCAAAGGTCAATAGGCCATCATTGTAAATTAGAATTTGTTCATAACTGACTTGCCTAGTTTAAAAAAAATGTTACATTAATAACAATGACAAAATAAATGTATCTGTATGTGTCCTAACAGATAAAGCCTTCCTTTAGCCTTGTCCCAATCCGTTAGATTGCAATAGATGCTAGTGACCAAATGGCACCATATTCCCTATATAGTGCACTACTTTTGACTTTTGAACAGGCTGCCATTTGGGATAAAGAATAGAGTGGAGTCACTTGTTCTAGTCCATTGCTGGCCCTAACCCATGGCTATCTCTGTAACTCAAAGTATTCCCTTCCTCTACGTGTCATCTAGCCAAGCGGTGCATAAGGTCCCCTCCATCTCTTCATCTAGCCAAGCGGTGCATAAGGTCCCCTCCATCTCTTCATCTCCAGGTCCCCTCCATCTCTTCATCTAGCCAAGCGGTGCATAAGGTCCCCTCCATCTCTTCATCTAGCCAAGCGGTGCATAAGGTCCCCTCCATCTCTTCATCTAGCCAAGCGGTGCATAAGGTCCCCTCCATCTCATTCAGCGGTGCATAAGGTCCCCTCCATCTCTTCATCTAGCCAAGCGGTGCATAAGGTCCCCTCCATCTCTTCATCTAGCCAAGCGGTGCATAAGGTCCCCTCCATCTCTTCATCTAGCCAAGCGGTGCATAAGGTCCCCTCCATCTCTTCATCTCAGCGGTCTAGGTCCTCTCCATCTCTTCATCTAGCCAAGCGGTGCATAAGGTCCCCTCCATCTCTTCATCTAGCCAAGCGGTGCATAAGGTCCCCTCCATCTCTTCATCTAGCCAAGCGGTGCATAAGGTCCCCTCCATCTCTTCATCTAGCCAAGCGGTGCATAAGGTCCCCTCCATCTCTTCATCTAGCCAAGCGGTACATAAGGTCCCTTCCATCTCTTCATCTAGCCAAGCGGTGCATAAGGTCCCCTCCATCTCTTCATCTAGCCAAGCGGTGCATAAGGTCCCCTCCATCTCTTCATCTAGCCAAGCGGTGCATAAGGTCCCCTCCATCTCTTCATCTAGCCAAGCAGTGCATAAGGTCCCCTCCATCTCTTCATCTAGCCAAGCGGTGCATAAGGTCCCCTCCATCTCTTCATCTAGCCAAGCGGTGCATAAGGTCCCCTCCATCTCTTCATCTAGCCAAGCGGTGCATAAGGTCCCCTCCATCTCTTCATTTAGCCAAGCGGTGCATAAGGTCCCCTCCATCTCTTCATCTAGCCAAGCGGTGCATAAGGTCCCCTCCATCTCTTCATCTAGCCAAGCGGTGCATAAGGTCCCCTCCATCTCTTCATCTAGCCAAGCGGTCTAGTCCCCTCCATCTCTTCATCTAGCCAAGCGGTGCATAAGGTCCCCTCCATCTCTTCATCTAGCCAAGCGGTGCATAAGGTCCCCTCCATCTCTTCATCTAGCCAAGCGGTGCATAAGGTCCCCTCCATCTCTTCATCTAGCCAAGCGGTGCATAAGGTCCCCTCCATCTCTTCATCTAGCCAAGCGGTGCATAAGGTCCCCTCCATCTCTTCATCTAGCCAAGCGGTGCATAAGGTCCCCTCCATCTCTTCATCTAGCCAAGCGGTGCATAAGGTCCCCTCCATCTCTTCATCTAGCCAAGTGGTGCATAAGGTCCCCTCCATCTCTTCCGGTGTGAGTGATGTTTCTATGTCTACATCCAAAATGGCAGCCTATTCCATATATAGTGCACTACTTTGGGCTCTGGTCAAAAGTATTACACTATATAGGGTACACGGTGTGGGAGTTGGGTATATTTGACGTCCATCATCACGCTCAGCGGAGTTGATTACTGAAGCATGCTGCTGGAATGGGACTGATTGTCACCAGGGATGAAGTTCAAATCAAGGTCATTACAGCGTTATCCTTATAACACACCTGAAAGGTGCAGGTTTTGTGGAACAACTCCAGTTGATTAAGATTTGCTCACTGGATTTGTGTTTGTATATTGAGATGACATTGTATTAGAACATTTGCCTGTTTGCAAAAAAAATTAAATAATCTACTTGCACGTATTCCTTTTGGAGGTTGCTTTGACACACACACACACACACACAAAAGGGACAACCTTCAAATGTTTCCCAGTACTATTGTTAATATTATTAGCCTGAGACTTCTTATGAAATCAGAGTTGTGACTCAACACATCTGGTAGGATTTGGACAGGTAGAAAATGTGTGAGTTTCAATTCAAGGAACAAGAGGAGGAGTCTAACTTGGAAGTGAAATGGGCAAATATGTGTGTATGGTAATGATCATCTGTTCACCAAATTACAGGCCAGCCGGTCGGTTCTACTGATACACTGCTGCCTCCTTCCCTTTGAGACTGGAGAGACTGGAGAGACTAGAGAGACTGTAGAGACTAGAGAGACTGGACAGACTAGAGAGACTGGAAAGAGACTGGAAAGACTGGAAAGAGACTGGAAAGACTGGAGAGACTGGAAAGAGACTGGAGAGACTGGATAGACTGGATAGACTGGAAAGAGACTGGCAAGACTGGAGAGACTGGAAAGAGACTGGACAGAGACTGGAAAGACTGGAGAGACTGGAAAGAGACTGGAGAGACTGGAAAGAGACTGGAACGACTGGAGAGACTGGAAAGAGACTGGAAAGACTGGAGAGACTGGAGAGACTGGAAAGAGACTGGAGAGACTGGACAGAGACTGGAAAGACTGGAGAGACTGGAAAGAGACCGGAGAGACTGGAAAGACTGGAGAGACTGGAAAGAGACTGGAAAGACTGGAGAGACTGGAAAGAGACAGGAGAGACTGGAGAGACTGGAAAGACTGGAGAGACTGGAGAGACTGGAAAGAGACCGGAAAGACTGGAGAGACTGGAAAGACTGGAGAGACTGGAGAGACTGGAAAGAGACTGGAAAGACTGGAGAGACTGGAAAGAGATGGGAGAGACTGGAAAGACTGGAGAGACTGGACAGAGACTGGAAAGAGACCGGACAGAGACTGGACAGAGACCGGAGAGACTGGACAGAGACTGGACAGAGACCGGATGACTGGACAGAGACTGGACAGAGACCGGAGAGACTGGACAGAGACTGGACTGAGACTGGACAGAGACTGGTGAGACTGGACAGAGACTGGACAGAGACTGGACAGAGACTGGAGAGACTGGACAGAGACTGGACAGAGACTGGAGAGACTGGACAGAGACTGGACAGAGACTGGAAGGAGACCTTTTAGACCTTTGCATTTTGATGTGCAGCCTCTTGAATTATGTTTGGGATTAATTAAAGCATGACTAATGCATTCCCAATTTCAAAGAGAGCCAATCTATGTATCCTTACAGGCCAGACTAGACCCCCCGTCACCACATTTCTGAAAATATACCTACTCATTTGTTTCAGTACTGAGCCTTGAAGTGGAAGTCTGTTGAAGCGAAAGGTTCCCCCCTTGTTATATTGCTGTTAAATGGCGCCGGTCTTTTATCTTGCTAACCGTGATTTAGAAGGCCCTACTGTAGTGTGTGATTGTGAATGAGTCTGGAAGGATTCAATCAGTTTCAGTTGTACAGACACTGTCGACATCCATAGAAAACATGAGTTTAAAAAATATATATATATGTTTTTACTTCATCTTTATTTAACCAGGTAAGCCAGTTGCGACCTGGCCAAGATAAAGCCAAGCAGTGTGGCAAAAACAACAACAACAAAAGAGTTATACATAAACAAACATACAGTCAATAACACAATATAAAAATATATGTACAGTGTGTGCAAATGTAGAACATTAGGGAGGTAAGGCAATAAATAGGCCATAGAGGCAAAACAACTACAATTTAGCATTAACACTGGAGTGATAGATGTGCAGATGATGATGTGCAAGTAGAGATACCAGGGTGCAAAAGAGACAGAGGATAAATACAGTATGGGGATGAGGTAGTTGGGTGGGCTATTTACAGATGGCTGAGTACAGGTACATTGATCGGTAAGATGCTCCGACAGCTGGTGCTTAAAGCTAGTGAGGGAGATATAAGACTCCAGCTTCAGTGATTTTTGCAATTCGTTCCAGTCATTGGCAGCAGAGAACTGGAACGAAAGGTGGCCAAAGGAAGTGTTGGCTTTGGGGATGACCAGTGAAATATACCTGCTGGAGTGCGTGCTACGGGTGGGTGTTGCTATGGTGACCAGCGAGCTGAGATAAGGGGGGACTTTATCTAGTAAACTTATAGATGACCTGGAGCCAGTGGGTTTGGCGACGAGTATGAAGCGAGGGCCAGCCAACGAAAGCATACAGGTTGCAGTGGTGGGTAGTATATGGGGCTTTGGTGACAAAACGGATGGCGCTGTGATAGACTACATCCAGTTTGCTGAGTAGAGTGTTGGGGGCTATTTTGTAAATGACATCGCCGAAGTCAAGTATCGGTAGAATAGTCAGTTTTACGAGGGTGAGTGTGAGTGAAGGAGGCATGAGTGAAGGAGGCTTTGTTGCGAAATTGGATGCCAATTCTAGATTTAATTTTGGATTGGAGATGGTTAATATGAGTCTGGAAGGAGAGTTTACAGTCTAACCAGACACCTAGGTATTTGTAGTTGTCCACATATTCTAACTCAGAACCGTCCAGAGTAGTGATGCTCGTCGGGCGGGCGTGTGCAGGCAACAATCGGTTGAAGAGCATTCATTTAGTTTTACTAGCATTTAAAAGCAGTTGGAGGCCACGGAAGGAGTGTTGTATGGCTTTGAAGCTCGTTTGGAGGTTTGTTAACACAGTGTCCAAAGAGGTGCCAGATGTATACAGAATGGTGTCGTCTGAATATAGGGGATCAGAAAATCACCAGCAGCAAGACTGACATCATTGATACATACAGAGGAAAGAGTTGGCCTGAGATTTGAACCCTGTGGCACCCCCATAGAGACTTCCAGAGGTCCGGCCAACAGGCCCTCTGATTTGAGACACTGAACTCTGTCTGATAAGTAGTTGGTGAACAACGTGAAGCAGTCATTAGAGAAACCAAGGATATTGAATTTGTCGATAAGAATGCGATGATTGACAGAGCCAAAAGCCTTGGCCAGGGTGATGAAGACGGCTGCACAGTACTGTCTTTTATCGATGGCGGTTATGATATCATTTAGGACCTTGAGCGTGGCTGAGGGTGCACCCATGACCAGTTAGGAAACCAGATTGCATAGTGGAGAAGGTACGGTGGGGGCTTTTGAAATGGTCGGTGATCTGTTTGTTAACTTGGCTTTCGAAAACTTTAGAAAGGCAGGGCAGGATGGATATAGGTCTTTAGCAGTTTGGGTCTAGAGTGTCTCCCCCTTTGAAGAGGGGGATGACCGCAGCTGCTTTCGAATCTTTGGGAATCTCAGAAGACACGAAAGATAGGTTTAACAGGCTAGTAATAGGAGTGGCAACAATTTCGGCAGCTTTCCAATCTTTGGGGATCTCAGATAAATACAATATGGGGATGAGGTAGTTGGGTGTGCTATTTAACTGTATAGTGCAACTGTATAGTGCAGCTTTCCAATCTTTGGGGATCTCAGACGATACGAAAGAGAGGTTGAACAGGCTAGCAATAGGGGTCACAACAATTTCAGCAGATCATTTTAGAAAGAGAGGGTCCAGATTGTCTAGCCCGGCTGATTTGTAGGGATCCAGATTTTGCAGCTCTTTCAGAACATCAGCTGTCTGGATGAGAAGCAAGTTGCTGCGGGGGGTGCAGAGCTGTTGGCCGGGGTTGGGGTAGCCAGGTGGAAAGCATGGCCAGCCATAGAAAAATGCTTACTGAAATTATCGATTATCGTAGATTTATCAGTGGTGACAGTGTTTCTTAGCCTCAGAGCAGTGGGCAGCTGGGAGGAGATACTCTTATTCTCCATGGACTGTGCAGTGTCCCAGAACCCTTTGGAGTTAGTGCTAAAGGATGCAAATTTATGTTTGAAAAAGCCATCCTTACCTTTCCTAACTGACTGTGTATATTGGGTCCTGGCTACCCTGAAAAGTTGCTTATCGCATATTCACATATTCGATGCTAATGTTCAGAACGCCACAGGATGTTTTTGTGCTGTGTAGTACTTGTACTACATATGGGACACAGACCGACTGAAGGTTAGGGACCAGCTGGCTGTTTCTCTTGATGTCTTGTTTGTGACATCCGTGTGTTCCTCACTGTTAAAAGGCTAGGTAATGCCTTTCAGGCGGCCCTTACTTCAGTCCACACAACAACTGTCTAGTGCACTTCTTTTGACAAAGCAAATACTTTATCACCTTAGTATGTTTGTGTTTCACAATAACAACAATGTTAAACACAGTAATTATCTTGTTTTGTTTTATGATACTCTAGTCTTTCACGGACTGTTAGTGTTTAGTCTTCTTGGCCTCAGAAATAGCTGTACATTTCTTCAATATTCTCTTTAAGACTTTTTAAAGGCTCTTTAAAGTACAGCAAACTGCTGAAAGTGAGCCGTTTCAGATAAGCTTTAAAAGCACAGCAGCATCATAATATTCATGTCATGGAATTAACGGATTGGTGAAATGCAATACATAATGACGTGATAAAAAGCCGCTCTGTGTTTCCGTTTTGTCCCTACGAGAAACATTTGTGAGAAGAGATGGCAACTTGAAAATGACATTTTGTGTACAGACGTCCAAAGGCAACACAATAATTGCAGAAGAAAAGTGGCTTAGCCTCATTCTCTGATAATTGTATCTGTGTCTAACACACACACACACACACACACACACACACACACACACACACACACACACACACACACACACACACACACACACACACACACACACACACACACACACACACACACACACACACACACACACACACACACACACACACACACACACACACACACACACACACACACACGCACACACACACAGTGGATGAGATGAGCTTCCACTCTGCAACGAATGAGAAGTGTTCCAAAACCAGTTCTGCTCTGCCCTTGGAACCGTGGATCAGGAAGTGACTGAAGAGCTTCTGTCCCAGTGTACCTCTGTAACACTTGGCTTTGTCCCTAGTCACTGCCTGGATCAGAGAAGCTGCGCTGCCATCATCCCAGTGCTGGCAGCAGTAAGGCCAGGCTTAGAATGACAAATTGGTTGGGGGGAGCTGATGACAGCAGGCCAAGACAGATACTTTGAAGAGGAAACGGTCGGACTGGTTTGTGACAAGCATGCAAACGATATGGCCAAGTGTATACATGCCTGAAGGCCCTGCGATGTGGAGAGATCCTGTCCCAAAGAAAAGGTGGTACAAGTCAAGACTAAACAGACTTGAGGCTGTTCAGATCAAAAGTATTGAATAAACAGAAGAATTAGAGCTCCTCTGTCTCGTCTCTTGCTGCCTGACCTAAATCTGAAGAAAATAGAACTGAAAATACTTAGTTAGTTTGATATATAACAATAATAATAAAAAATATTCAAATCTATGTATGGATAGCTGTGTGAGTTGGCATTTTGGAAATGTGTAGGTCATAGGTCACCAAGCTTTTTTCTGAATCAAGATCACTTCCTGAGTCACAAATGCATGCCTGGGATCTAGAGCTCTGATTTTCTTTTTTTGCATAACAAAAATGTAAGCCTATGCAACAATAACCAATTAAAAACAGTACTGTAGCAATGAGGTTTGAGCAGTAAGCTATAGGCCCAATACATTATCACCGTATTCTGACTTTGCTTGAATTTACCTGCCAATGCATTGTTGTACGGGACACTTTCTTTAAATTATATTTCAAAATTTGAGGTAGGCTATATGATCACACCAGTAATAGATCCATTGTTGAGTGATCACACAGCTTTTTATTTTACTGGTGGCTGCATCTGATGCTCAGTCTCAGCGGAAGGAGAGAGCAGCAGACTGAGGGTCAGTCTCAGCAGAGGGAGAGAGCAGCAGGCTGAGGGTCAGTCTCAGCAGAGGGAGAGAGCAGCAAACTGAGGGTAAGTCTCAGCAGAGGGAGAGAGCAGCAGACTGAGGGTCAGTCTCAACAGAGGGAGAGAGCAGCAGGCTGAGGGTCAGTCTCAGCAGAGGGAGAGAGCAGCAGGCTGAGGGTCAGTCTCAGCAGAGGGAGAGAGCAGCAGGCTGAGGGTCAGTCTCAGCAGAGGGAGAGAGCAGCAGACTGAGGGTCAGTCTCAGCAGAGGGAGAGAGCAGCAGACTGAGGGTAAGTCTCAGCAGAGGGAGAGAGCAGCAGGCTGAGGGTCAGTCTCAGCAGAGGGAGAGAGCAGCAAACTGAGGGTCAGTCTCAGCAGAGGGAGAGAGCAGCAGGCTGAGGGTCAGTCTCAGCAGAGGGAGAGAGCAGCAGGCTGAGGGTCAGTCTCAGCAGTGGGAGAGAGCAGCAGGCTGAGGGTCAGTCTCAGTAGAGGGAGAGAGCAGCAGACTGAGGGTCAGTCTCAGCAGAGAGAGAGAGCAGCAGGCTGAGGGTCAGTCTCAGTAGAGGGAGAGAGCAGCAGGCTGAGGGTCAGTCTCAGCAGAGGGAGAGAGCAGCAGGCTGAGGGTCAGTCTCAGCAGAGGGAGAGAGCAGCAGGCTGAGGGTCAGTCTCAGCAGAGGGAGAGAGCAGCAGGCTGAGGGTCAGTCTCAGCAGAGGGAGAGAGCAGCAGGCTGAGGGTCAGTCTCAGCAGTGGGAGAGAGCAGCAGGCTGAGGGTCAGTCTCAGCAGAGGGAGAGAGCAGCAGACTGAGGGTCAGTCTCAGCAGTGGGAGAGAGCAGCAGGCTGAGGGTCAGTCTCAGCAGTGGGAGAGAGCAGCAGGCTGAGGGTCAGTCTCAGCAGAGGGAGAGAGCAGCAGACTGAGGGTCAGTCTCAGCAGAGGGAGAGAGCAGCAGACTCAGGGTCCGTCACTCAACATCCCTCCGCTTTCACTTTCCTCCACTGACACTGACCCAAAAGGGACACCGTCTTCCAGCTGAAACTCGAGTCACATCGCATAATTTCTGCCTCATGCACAAATTCAGGTTGTTACTCCTATGAACAGAGAAGGTGAAATATTACCTCAATATTAAAAAACACCCAAGTCGCTAATAATAATAACAACGCAAGCCTACAGATACACTTTCCTACTCGTTCGTTACTGCTGCAGTGCTTGTTGTAGCGCTGAGTGGAAATAGGAACAACGAGCATTTTCTGGGTTATAAAAGTGTTGAATACAAAGTATTGACGGTGCTGAGTAAGAACTTATACATGAACTCACTACACACATACAGTGGGGCAAAAAAAGTATTTAGTCAGCCAACAATTTTGCAAGTTCGCCCACTTAAAACGATGACAAAGGCATGTCATTTTCATCATAGGTACACTTCAAGAAAATCAGATTGTAGAATTTTTTATGAATTTATTTGCAAATTATGGTGTAAAACAAGTATTTGGTCACCTACAAACAAGCAAGATTTCTGGCTCTCACAGACCTGTCACTTCTTCTTTAAGAGGCTCCTCTGTCCTGTGGCTGTGACTATAACTGAACCATACATACTTCATACAAACAGCAGCTCTTTGCTGTATTTCTTTATAGTCTATCTCTAGTCATGGTTTTAAACATTTTGAAATCTCACAGTATCAATTTTATCGTAGTTTTCTTTTATGCTTGCTACGTTACTGCAGACTTGGTCATCTGAACAATCTGATTGGCCAGCGGTGGGGTAGTGCACTTGATTTCCTCTGCAGGCCAACCGGGAAGGCAGAGCTTGTACCTTCAGACACATGAAATGGCCTACCTGGCGCAAACTGTTGGCTGCATTGGCTGCACCTACCACCAACAGCCTGAGACTAATAACAAAAAATGAGGAACACAAGGCTTTATGGTTTGGGTTTTTTACAGAAATGTTTGGCGATTGCCTAGTAATACCTGGGAGATGGACAAGTTGATCACGATAAACCGGTTGGTGACCACTGGTGTGGGCCAACGATTGGATGTCTCAAAAAATAAGATCTGCAATTATGACTGATGCAATTTCAATGTGTTTTATTGACAGTTTCCAGACATTTTTTTTACCTGAAGTTACTATCATTAGTTTAAAAATCTAAACACTTTTAAACATGCATTATGTTATTATAATTATGTTTCTGTTGTTGTCAATCTGATGACCTACTGTTTACAAATGTATAACTAAATTCTAACATACCCGCAATGTCCAAATGTATATGTCTCCCTGTTGATTATTCACACGAGAATCAAATGCATGTATTTGCAGTGAATGCACTTAGATCCCTGACATTTTAACAATTAATGTCCCAATAGAGTGATATGTCAGATGAATCATTATTCCATGAAAGCATTTACATAGCCAGGAAATACATCAAGCCAGTCAATTCGTATGAAATAAAAGGAGCCTAACCTAGAGTACACATTCAATTCTGAATACAAAACGCTTCCTCAATAAAGCTAGCTAGCTGACAAGTTACTTTCGCAATACGTTTTGAAGAATAAGCTAGCGCCGTCCAACATTAGCTTGATACTGTGCCAGTCACTGAAACGATGTTGCAACCAACACCCACAACTGGTTGCGTGGTGGCCTGGTCGCAGCCAACAACAGAACCAATTTGTGCTTAAAACTGCAGGCTATGCATCAAAGGCTGCACCAACCACACAGGACCACACATACCATCACAACTTCCAGAGAAAGAAAACCCTAGCAAAGACTGGAAGCGGACTTGTTCACCCTGCTAGTAGTGGACTACTTCTCAAAGTATGTATAAATTGCAAACCTGTCACTAACAAATGTCTGCAGATGTTGTAATCCATCTGAAAGTCATTTTTTTTGCCCACCATGTGGAACCCTGAGGCAATGGTTATGGATAACGGATCTCAGTTCCCCCGGAAGACCCCTTTCTGACTTTGCTGCCAAGTATGGATTTTGCCTTGTCACTGCTAGACCCATCAATCACAAACACAGCAGCGATCAGCTCATGGGAAAAGGATAGAAAGAGTGAGGATCAGCAACGAGCGCCACAGAGTCAGCGACCTCAGCAGACTCCCACTTAGAAAACAGGTGTGGGTGAATTGACTCAAAAGTCACAGGAAACAATGCCGAGGAGGGAAACGTTGCAGCACCACGATCCTCTATGGTGGAAGTTCCCCCACGGGTCCGTCCGCAGGAACAGACATGACCTCATCCATATGGATGAACCTGAGAATAACGACGCTAAAGCAGGAGAAAAGTCAAGTGTCTTCACCGTTCCCGACACACCGGGTCAACACCAACACACAAGGTCATCGCGGCTGTATCTGCTACACACCTACCACCATAAGGGCAGAATAATCTCTTGAGGTCTGTTAAGAGGAAGGCCCTTGTACCCATAGTTCTCTGAAAGGGGGGAGATGTGATGTTATTTGCATATTGTATCCTGATTGGCCGTATGCTAATGTTGCCCGTGGGAATGGTTCGTGAGGAAAGATTCTCCCTGTAATGTGAAGCAACGTCATGCTAGCAATAAATTAGCCTTCATAAAGCTACACCGTTAGTAGCTATTTTACTCACAAAATAAACAAGTTCAATAGTAAATAGTATTTATTTATTATTTACAGCTGATTTTCTAGCGGGAAGTGAAACACCAGAAGCCCATTTATGGCAATATGGTGTAAACTGGACCCCCCCCCCCCCACCCCCCCGATCTCTTTTAAGAGACAACTAATAAATGAAAATAAGCATACACTATGTGTGTGTGTGTGTGTGTGTGTGTGTGTGTGTGTGTGTGTGTGTGTGTGTGTGTGTGTGTGTGTGTGTGTGCGTGCGTGCGTGCGTGCGTGCGTGCGTGCGTGTGCGTGCGTGCGTGCGTGCGTGCGTGCGTGCGTGCGTGTGTGTGTGTGTGTGTGTGCGTGCGTGCGTGCGTGCGTGCGTGTGTGTGTGTGTGTGCGCACGCGTGTGTGTGTGTGTGTGTGTGTGTGTGTGTGTGTGTGTGGGGGGGGGGGGGGCTGTCAAAAGAATTCACAAAAAGAGAATGGTCAAAAAAAGGTCAAAAGGTCAAAATATCCCCTCCAGTAAACAAACCCAGGACCTTCAAATCCCAGGCTGGTGCCGCTAACCATTACTCTACCAGCCATGTTATAAAGATGTGTCAACTTTACACTCTATTTAATTGGGACAGTCTGGTGATGTCAACAAACATTCAAATCCAAAATGTTTTTGTTCATTCACTCAGGACACATTGAATGTTTATTTCTCTTCCTTAGGATAAAAAAAAAATGTTTTATGTAATTGTCTTAAACAGTTGATTTGTTGAAAATAGTTTAATTTTATCACGTAGCTTTAAAAATAAGCAAGCATGGAATTTTCTTTTGACTGCAAACAGGTCTCGCAAGCGTGCAGTGATCATCATGTTGTTGTTGTTGTTTACCTGGATGCTTTGTGTGCAAAACCCTGACACTTTTTACTTGTGGATGGCGACTTCACGTTTTCGGGAAAAAGTTGAAAAGCAACTCGAAACTGTGTTGATCAATTGGCTCACATTTGGGTTAGCAGACTGAATACAGTAAGGGATATCATTTGGATTAGCAGACTGAATACAGTAAGGGATATCATTTGGGTTAGCAGACTGAATACAGTAAGGGATATCATTTGGAATAGCAGACTGAATACAGTAAGGGATATCATTTGGATTAGCAGACTGAATACAGTAAGGGATATCATTTGGATTCGCAGACTGAATACAGTAAGGGATATAATGTGGATTAGCAGACTGAATTAATGCATAACAGTAAGGGATATAATTTGGATTAGCAGACTGAATACAGTAAGGGACATAATTTGGATTCGCAGACTGAATACAGTAAGGGACATAATTTGGATTAGCAGACTGAATACAGTAAGGGATATCATTTGGATTAGCAGACTGAATACAGTAAGGGATATCATTTGGATTAGCAGACTGAATACAGTAAGGGATATCATTTGGATTAGCAGACTGAATACAGTAAGGGACATAATTTGGATTCGCAGACTGAATACAGTAAGGGATATAATTTGGATTAGCAGACTGAATACAGTAAGGGATATCATTTGGATTAGCAGACTGAATACAGTAAGGGATATCATTTGGATTAGCAGACTGAATACAGTAAGGGATATCATTTGGATTAGCAGACTGAATTAATGCATAACAGTAAGGGATATAATTTGGATTAGCAGACTGAATTATTGCATAACAGTAAGGGATATAATTTGAATTCGCAGACTGAATACAGTAAGGGATATAATATGGATTAGCAGACTGAATACAGTAAGGGATATAATATGGATTCGCAGACTGAATACAGTAAGGGATATAATTTGGATTAGCAGACTGAATTAATGCATAACGGTAAGGGATATAATTTGGATTCGCAGACTGAATACAGTAAGGGATATAATTTGGATTAGCAGACTGAATACAGTAAGGGATATAATATGGATTAGCAGACTGAATACAGTAAGGGATATAATATGGATTAGCAGACTGAATACAGTAAGGGATATCATTTGGATTAGCAGACTGAATTAATGCATAACAGTAAGGGATATAATTTGCTCTGGATCTTCTAACAGCAATGTGTCGTTTCTGGTGTGTGCATATATTATAAATTAGCGGCGTGTTGTTTTTTTCCCAAAAGTTGCCAAAGTTTGGTGTACCTAACTGGCTAAAATAGCAGCCAAGTAGCACCCGGTTTAAGAACTCTGATATTCTGCTGAAAAGATCTGAGCATTGTCAGAAATGCTACAAAAAGGTAGCACGTCGTTGGTGTTTGCTGGGCAGAAACGTGCACGTGAGAGCGGTAAATTGTGAATTTAATCAAAACTGTCGCCCCTACAAACGTATTCAGTCCAAATGGATCTTAAGTCTAATGGCCGCCTTATGGACTCTGTAGTCTTGTTTAAATCCGGAATCTAGAATTTGAGCTAAGTTTGAGCAATAAAATTGTCTGACGACTCTGATGCTAACGACCCTGTCAAAAATCCCATATAGTGGTTCTCGGCGACAGTTGGACGGAGAGTGACTAGAGGTGGGGAGGGTGTTGTGTACCTCCAATCAAGTTGATATGCACATTTCTTTGACAATGGTGTCATATCAGCTTACATATGATGGTAGGGAGATTTAATTTAGCTGTGCTTCAACTATAATAGCTAGAACAAAAGTGGGCGTCACAGTGAGTGGTTGGTCTATTACTAACAAGCTGCTCTGTTTTACGTTGTAATTACATTGTTTTCCTGAGCATACTGGCACCTTAGTCAAAGGCTTCTGAGAGCCTTAAGACTGTTTTGTCATGGAAATTAGCCCTCCTCTGAGCCAAAACAATTATGGCAATGCTACAGGTCTGCTGTAAGCGTGGCATGGCATGTCAACGTACAGGCAGGAAGTCAGACAAACAGCCGTGGGTAGGAGGAAGTGATTGGTTCACACTGGTTTGAGTGGTTTATGTAGACCTTGCAGATGTTTCTGATGAGTTAGTTAATACATCATATGAGGTGCTTTATAATGCATTAAACATAGTTCATAAGGAGATAGAATACATTTTACTAACTTGGTTGCAACAAATACTTTCTCTTGTGGTACATTTTCACAACTCTTAGTAGAAAACTCCAAACTGGTCACACTAGTAACACAGCCAGTTGTTTCATTAAAACCCTGTCATTGTGCATTCATTTGGACTGTAAACATCTTTCACGACACACAACCATTGATTCAAAATATAAGTTCATTGTGAAGTAAGGGGAACATTGGTTTAATCACCCATAACACAACATAATAATATATTTTTGTTCAATTTAGTCGTTTTAACTACCAGTTAATCTAATTGAAAACAATGCAAGATATGTGTTTCAAAAACGCCCGTAGAGGTGCTGAAAGTAATATGCTACAATACTGTTGTCACGTCCTGACCTTGGGTTTCTTTTTTATGTCTCTGTTTTAGTTTGGTCAGGGATTGAGTTGGGGTGGTCAGGGCGTGAGTTGGGGTGGTCAGGGCGTGAGTTGGGGTGGTCAGGGAGTGAGTTGGGGTGGTCAGGGCGTGAGTTGGGGTGGTCAGGGAGTGAGTTGGGGTGGTCAGGGCGTGAGTTGGGGTGGTCAGGGAGTGAGTTGGGGTGGTCAGGGCGTGAGTTGGGGTGGTCAGGGCGTGAGTTGGGCTGGTCAGGGCGTGAGTTGGGGTGGTCAGGGAGTGAGTTGGGGTGGTCAGGGCGTGAGTTGGGGTGGGCAGGGCGTGAGTTGGGCTGGTCAGGGAGTGAGTTGGGGTGGTCAGGGCGTGAGTTGGGCTGGTCAGGGCGTGAGTTGGGCTGGTCAGGGCGTGAGTTGGGGTGGTCAGGGAGTGAGTTGGTGTGGTCAGGGCGTGAGTTAGGTCATGGTCAGGGCGTGAGTTGGGATGGTCAGGGAGTGAGTTGGGGTGGTCAGGGCGTGAGTTAGGTCATGGTCAGGGCGTGAGTTGGGATGGTCAGGGAGTGAGTTGGGGTGGTCAGGGCGTGAGTTGGGATGGTCAGGGAGTGAGTTGGGGTGGTCAGGGCGTGAGTTGGGGTGGTCAGGGCGTGAGTTGGGGTGGTCAGGGCGTGAGTTGGGGTGGGTCAGGGCGTGAGTTGGGGTGGTCAGGGAGTGAGTTGGGGTGGGTCAGGGCGTGAGTAGGGGTGGTCAGGGCGTGAGTTGGGGTGGTCAGGGAGTGAGTTGGGGTGGTCAGGGCGTGAGTTGGGGTGGTCAGGGTGTGAGTTGGGGTGGTCAGGGAGTGAGTTGGGGTGGTCAGGGCGTGAGTTGGGCTGGTCAGGGCGTGAGTTGGGGTGGTCAGGGCGTGAGTTGGGCTGGTCAGGGCGTGAGTTGGGCTGGTCAGGGCGTGAGTTGGGGTGGTCATGGTCAGGGCGTGAGTTGGGGTGGTCAGGGAGTGAGTTGGGGTGGTCAGGGAGTGAGTTGGGGTGGTCAGGGCGTGAGTTGGGGTGGTCAGGGCGTGAGTTGGGGTGGTCAGGGCGTGAGTTGGGGTGGTCAGGCCGTGAGTTGGGGTGGGCATTCTATGTTTGTAATTCTGTGTTTGACCTGGTGTGGTTCACAATCAGAGGCAACTATTTATCGTTGTCTCTGATTGAGAACCATACTTAGGCAGCCTGTTTCCCCACTATGGGTTGTGGGTTGTTGTTGTCTCTGATTGAGAACCATACTTAGGCAGCCTGTTACCATACTTAGTCAGCCTGTTTTCCCACTATGATTTGTGGGTATTTGTTTTCTGCGTCTGTGTTTTACCATACAGAACTGTTTCGGTTTTTTCATTTATATTTCTTGTTCTTTTGTTTTCTGTGTTCAGTTTAATAAATATATTATGGACACTTACCACGCTGCGCATTGGTCCGATATTTTATACTCCTCGTCAGAAGAGGAGGAGAACCGTTACAACTGTAAATTACAGCTTTCACTTTAGGCAATACTCTTACATAACCCAACAATATGTATCATTTCCATAATATCTATCCAATATTTAATCAAAGGTGTGATCAATGAAGACATCCTCTACAATCTCTCATGCAAAAAAAATAAAATAATAATATTTCAGATATGCTGTTTGTAATCAAGCATTTGGCCATAAATTCTCATCCACATCACAGTGAATGTCCTCATTGTACATGCACCATGGGGAAAACCTTTTGGTGTGGCGAATCCAAGCTTGACATTGGTCTGCATTGATGTCGTCGCATACCTCATCCATGGCCAGAAAGAGAGTGGCACACTCACAGGGATTGTGATTGTACACCTTCCGTCTTCATCCTGAAAACAAATCCTCAATAGTGCTGAGGAAAGAAGAGTACGGGGGGTCACGAATCAGGCACTGGGCCTGACTGACATTGACCCACACAATGACCGCTTCAACTTGACAGGCCTGCTCAATTTAATTCAATTGAGAAATATAATGAGGTGTGCAGCATTGTAGGATCCAAGTAATGCCCTATGTCCTACCACACCATGTTCAGAGATACATTGTATTAGGATAGTATTCAGATCCCTTGACTTCTTCCCCCCCAATTTTTTTTTACATTAAAGCCTTATTCTAAAACGGATTTAATTTTTTTTTTTTTTTTAATCATCAATCTACATGCAATAACCCATAATGACAAAGCGAAAACAGGTGTTTAGACTTTTTGCAGCATATTTAAAAAAATATTATTTAGATAAGAATTCAGAACCTTTTGCTATGAGACTCAAAACTGGTACAGAGAGATCCTGGATGAAAACCTGCTCTTTATTTGTACTATTTTCTACATCGTAGAACAATAGTGGAATCATCAAAGCCATGAAATAACACATATGGAATCATGTAGTAACCAAAAAAAGTGTTAAACAAATCAAATACATTTTCGATTTTCAGTTCTTCAAAGTAGTCACCCTTTGGCTACTTTGGAAAGAAGACGCAGAGTTACCTCTGCTGCAGAGGTTAAAGTTCATTAGAGTTACCAGCCTCAGAAATTGCAGCCCAAATAAATGCTTCACAAAGTTCAAGTAACAGACACCTCTCAACATCAACTGTTCAGAGGAGACTGAGTGAATCAGCATTCTGCAGCGATACGGTCCAATTGCTGAAACAACAAAAAACACCACTAAAGGACACCAATAATAAGAAGAGAATTGCTTGGGCCAAGAAACACTAGAAATGGACATTAGACTGGTGGAAATCTGTCCTTTGTACTGATTTGAGATTTTTGGTTCCAACCGCCGTGTCTTTGTGAGACGCCGAGTAGGTGAACGGATTGTCTCTACATGTGTGGTTCCCATCGTGAAGCATGGAGGAGGAGGTGTGATGGTGTGGGCATGCTTTTCTGGTGACATAGTCTGTGGGTTATTTAGAATTCAAGGTACACTTAACCAGCATGGCTACCACAGAATTATGCAGCGATACGCCATCCCATCTGGTTTGCACTTAGTTGGACTATCATTTATTTTTTTTAAAGACAATGGCCCAACACATCTCCAGGCTGTGGAAGGGCTATTTGACAAATAAATAGAGTGATGGAGTGCTGCATCAGATGACCTGGTCTCCACAATCACCTGACCTCAACCCAGTTGAGATGATTTGAGATGAGTTAGGCCGTAGACTGATGGAAAAGCAGCCCAAAAGTGTTCAACATATGTGGGAGCTCCTTCAAGACTGTTGGAAAGCATTCCAGGTGAAGCTGGTGGAGAGAATGCCAAGTGTGCAAAGCATACTTGTGAACATTTTACCACATACGTGTGAACATTTTACCAAAGTGATTCCAACAAAAAAAACAACACACATGTATTTTTTATTTAACCAGGCAAGTCAGTTAAGAACAAATTCTTATTTGCAATGATGGCCAAACCCAGCCAAACCCAGACGACGAGGGGCCAATTGTCCACCACCCTATGGGACTCCCAGCCAGATGTGACACAGCCTGGATTTGAACCAGGTACTGAAGTGACACCTCCTGTACTGAGTTGCCAGAGTCTTAGACCACTGCACCACTAAATACTAAACACAAATGGGAAATAGTAAAACCATTGGAGGGAAGTGCAGTAATGCTTGATGCCGCGGCAGCCTGAATGTCTGTGAGTCTGTGTTGTTTCACTGTTTGACTGACAGAGTCTATCTAAAAACATGGCAGGTAGATACCCTGACTGCCTTGTAAGTTTTTTTTGCCATTAAAATGATATTCAATTAGGCTTTGATGGCTTATTGCCTGAAACCACGCCTTTATAATGATTTCAGGTAGAACATTCAAATTGAAATATTTTTATTGCCTTGGAGCCCCATCAAAATAATTGTTTTGATGTGTCCTGTATTTGATGTGGCACTGACGTTACTTGGAAGCGATCCTAGCCAGGGAAAAGTATATTTTAAGAGCTATGTTGACTGAAATGTGCTACAGTCCCTTGGCTCGATGTTATGGAATTTGAGTCCAACATCAGGCTAGCAGAAAGCCGGTCAGTGGTTTTTGGGGAGACAGTGTCTCTATGTACAATGTTGTCACTTTGATTGTGTGTCCAATGCTGCATAATAATACCGGGGGATAATGTTCAGGTTTGGGGGGAGGATGTTGTTGAAACACAGCTAGCATCTCAATTTCTATGGAAAACCTATTATTGTTCACTGAACGCTTTTCCATCTGGGACGTCTGTATCCTTTCCTCAAATTGTTAAAAAAAAATACAAATATATATATATTTTTTTTTAAAGAGTAGAGTAATTATCCTATATATACAGGAACTACTGCTGTACACACACACACGTTATATTAATGTACTGTCCATACTATCTATACACACCATGCTATATAACTATTGCTGTACACCCCTTTTCTATTCATGTGCTGTCCATACTATCTATACACACCATGCTATATAACTATTGCTGTACACCCCTTTTCTATTCATGTGCTGTCCATACTATCTATACACACCATGCTATATAACTACTGCTGTACACCCCTCTTCTATTCATGTGCTGTCCATACTATCTATACACACCATGCTATATAACTATTGCTGTACACCCCTTTTCTATTCATGTGCTGTCCATACTATCTATACACACCATGCTGTACACCCCTTTTCTATTCATGTGCTGTCCATACTATCTATACACACCATGCTGTACACCCCTTTTCTATTCATGTGCTGTCCATACTATCTATACACACCATGCTATATAACTATTGCTGTACACCCCTTTTCTATTAATGTGCTGTCCATACTATCCATACACACCATGCTATATAACTACTGCTGTACACCCCTTTTCTATTCATGTGCTGTCCATACTATCTATACACACCATGCTGTACACCCCTTTTCTATTAATGTGCTGTCCATACTATCCATACACACCATGCTATATAACTACTGCTGTACACCCCTTTTCTATTCATGTGCTGTCCATACTATCCATACACACCATGCTATATAACTACTGCTGTACACCCCTTTTCTATGCATGTGCTGTCCATACTATCTATACACACCATGCTATATAACTATTGCTGTACACCCCTTTTCTATTCATGTGCTGTCCATACTATCCATACACACCATGCTATATAACTACTGCTGTACACCCCTTTTCTATTCATGTGCTGTCCATACTATCTATACACACCATGCTATATAACTACTGCTGTACACCCCTTTTCTATTCATGTGCTGTCCATACTATCTATACACACCATGCTGTACACCCCTTTTCTATTAATGTGCTGTCCATACAATCCATACACACCATGCTATATAACTACTGCTGTACACCCCTTTTCTATTCATGTGCTGTCCATACTATCTATACACACCATGCTATATAACTACTGCTGTACACCCCTTTTCTATTCATGTGCTGTCCATACTATCTATACACACCATGCTATATAACTACTGCTGTACACCCCTCTTCTATTCATGTGCTGTCCATACTATCTATACACACCATGCTATATAACTACTGCTGTACACCCCTCTTCTATTCATGTGCTGTCCATACACACCATGCTATATAACTACTGCTGTACACCCCTTTTCTATTCATGTGCTGTCCATACTATCTATATACACCCTGCTGTACACCCCTCTTCTATTCATGTGCTGTCCATACTGTCTATACACACCATGCTGTACACCCCTCTTCTATTCATGTGCTGTCCATACACACCATGCTATATAACTACTGCTGTACACCCCTCTTCTATTCATGTGCTGTCTATACACACCATGCTGTACACCCCTCTTCTATTCATGTGCTGTCTATACACACCATGCTGTACACCCCTCTTCTATTCATGTGCTGTCTATACACACCATGCTGTACACCCCTCTTCTATTCATGTGCTGTCCATACTATATATACACACCATGCTATATAACTACTGCTGTACACCCCTTTTCTATTCATGTGCTGTCCATACTATCTATACACACCATGCTATATAACTACTGCTGTACACCCCTTTTCTATTCATGTGCTGTCCATACTATCTATACACACCATGCTGTACACCCCTTTTCTATTCATGTGCTGTCCATACTATCTATACACACCATGCTATATAACTACTGCTGTACACCCCTCTTCTATTCATGTGCTGTCCATACTATCTATACACACCATGCTGTACACCCCTCTTCTATTCATGTGCTGTCCATACTATATATACACACCATGCTGTACACCCCTCTTCTATTCATGTGCTGTCCATACTATCTATACACACCATGCTGTACACCCCTCTTCTATTCATGTGCTGTCCATACTGTCTATACACACCATGCTGTACACCCCTTTTCTATTCATGTGCTGTCCATACTATCTATACACACCATGCTGTACACCCCTCTTCTATTCATGTGCTGTCCATACTATCTATACACACCATGCTGTACACCCCTTTTCTATTCACGTGCTGTCCATACTATCTATACACACCATGCTATATAACTACTGCTGTACACCCCTCTTCTATTCATGTGCTGTCCATACTATCTATACACACCATGCTGTACACCCCTTTTCTATTCATGTGCTGTCCATACTGTCTATACACACCATGCTGTACACCCCTTTTCTATTCATGTGCTGTCCATACTATCTATACACACCATGCTGTACACCCCTTTTCTATTCATGTGCTGTCCATACTATCTATACACACCATGCTGTACACCCCTTTTCTATTCATGTGCTGTCCATACTATCTATACACACCATGCTGTACACCCCTTTTCTATTCATGTGCTGTCCATACTATCTATACACACCATGCTATATAACTACTGCTGTACACCCCTTTTCTATTCATGTGCTGTCCATACTGTCTGTTCAAGACTCTGACATTGCTCGTTCTGATATTTCTATATTTCTTAATTTTTTTTTTTTTTTCCTGTTTAGATGTATCTGTATTGTGTTGTATTGTGACTAATAACATTGGGTTTGATTTGAAATTGGTAGAGTAAACAACAAGTACATCATTTAGTACGGATAAATCTTATATCATTAAGTACTGATACATTCTATATCATTTAGTACTGACACATCCTATATCATTTAGTCCTGATAAATCCTACATATTTAACTACTGATAAATCCTATATCATTATGTACTGATACATTCTATATCATTTCATACTAATAAATCCTATATATTTTATTACTGATAAATCCTATATCATTTAGTACTGATAAATCCTATATATTTTACTACTGATAAACCCTATATCATTTAGTACTGACACATCCTATATCATTTAGTCCTGATAAATCCTACATATTTAACTACTGATAAATCCTATATCATTATGTACTGATACATTCTATATCATTTCATACTAATAAATCCTATATATTTTACTACTGATAAATCCTATTTAATTTAGTACTGATAAATCATATATATTTTACTACTGATAAATCCTATTTAATTTAGTACTGATAAATCCTACATATTTAACTACTGATAAATCCTATATCATTATGTACTGATACATTCTATATCATTTCATACTAATGAATCCTATATATTTTACTACTGATAAATCCTATATCATTTAGTACTGATAAATCCTATATATTTTACTACTGATAAATCCTATATCATTAAGAACTGATACTTTCTAAATCATTAAGTACTGATAAATCCTATTTAATTTAGTACTGATAAATCCTATATATTTTACTACTGATAAATCCTATATCATTAAGTAATGACAAATCCTATATATTTTACTACTGATAAATCCTATATCATTAAGTACTGATAAATCCTATATCATTTAGGACTGACACATCCTATATAATTTAATCCTGATAAATCCTATATCATGTAGTACTGATAAATCCTATATATTTTACTACTGATAAATCCTATATCATTAAGTACTGAAAAATCCTATATCATTTAGTACTGATAAATCCTATATAATTTACTACTGATGAATCCTATATCATTAAGAACTGATGCATTCTAAATCATTAAGTACTGATAAATCCTATTTAATTTAGTACTGATAAATCCTATATCATTAAGTACTGATACATGCTATATCATTAAGTACTGACAAATACTATATCATTTAGTCCTGATAAATCCTATATCATTTAGTAATGATAAATCCTATATATTTTACTTCTGATAAATCCTATAACATGAAGTACTGATAAATCCTATATCATTTAGTACTGATAAATCCTATATATTTTACTTCTGATAAATCCTATATCATGAAGTACTGATAGATGCTATATAATTTAGTGCTGATTAATCCTAGATTAAAACAAGCCAATTCCAAGAGTTTATATGGGACAGTCAGATAGGCATAAAGCCATGGTACACAACACTCTACAGTACTGCATCAAATAGGGTATATATCTGGTATTTCAGTAATTCAATGCTGGTGAATCCCCTCATCGTAACAGAGAAATATTCCATTATTTTTTTCTGTTCCTTTGTTTATATGCGCTACCTGTCAGCGTGTCATGTTGTCACGGAGTACAGTTCCACCAGAAGTGGAATCCACTTTTCTTTTCTTCTACCTACTTCAGATCAAAAACATTGAAGTCACATGATCAAAGCCGTTGGATAATCCTGGAACTACTGCGTTGTTTTAATCCCAGTGAGAGAAACAATGTACCACGGTAAACACACACACACACACAAAAAATATCAGATACAAGTCAACGGAATCGCAGTTGACTAAATGTAGCAACAACAAGGCACTTTGTAGTGGATAGCAAGGAAGTTAGCTGACTGGATAAAGCATCTCATTGTAAGTGTGGAGAATGCCAGTGGTGCCTAATGGCCCCCACTCACCCGACATACCAATGTGTCACCCCCCCCAATAAAAAGTTCCTATCTGCTCGACACTGGGAGTGAATGGTGCTCTTGTTCTCAGGTTTATAAGGCGTCCGCCTTGAATGTGAACAGCATGGTTCATGTCCTGCTATGATGGCATAGGGAAGGAAAGATAATGGAGCTCATTAGCGTAGGATAATGGGATTTATCAGTACTAAATGATATAGGATTTATCAGTACTAAATGATATAGGATTTATCAGGACTAAATGATATAGGATTTATCAGAACTAAATGATATAGGATTTATCAGGACTAAATGATATAGAATTTATCAGTACTAAATGATATAGGATTTATCAGGACTACATGATATAGGATTTATCAGTACTAAATGATATAGGATTTATCAGGACTAAATTAAATAGGATTTATCAGTACTAAATGATATAGGATTTATCAGGACTAAATGATATAGGATTTATCAGTACTAAATGATATAGGATTTATCAGTACTAAATGATATAGGATTTTGCTAGCTTGCTTCAGAATGAAGGGTGTGGGTGGTAGCTCTTCTTTACCTCTAGTTATTTTATTTTACTTTTAAAGACAGCAAAGATTTCACCACAACTATTTTAAACTCATATTTCTGATCATGCAACATTCTTCTCACAAAAAAAAAAAAAAATTCCCCCCCAAAATGTCTCATTTGTATCAGTTACAATGACAGTCTTTGCTCTGGATGAGACCAAAACATCAATACGTGGGTTGGTGTGTAATCCAAGGACCTTTTACTATGCTTGTCGATCATCTGATCCCTATCAGATCTACCAGTGTACCAGACCAGAGGTGGACTTGTAGGATAGACAGTCAGAAGGCCACTTATACGGCATTACATTGACATTGACTTAAATCTCATCACCGTTGTGGTCAGATTTCAGATAATGAAAACACATAACACAGAGATCATTTTAACACTCAGAGATTGATTCACATACTGTACAGTTGCATTGCGTCTAGTTTATTGATTAAATATTCACGGCGGAGATATACATGCATTACATTTCGAGTGCATCCCAAATGACACTGTTTTCCCTATGTAGTGCACTACTTTTGTCCGAAGACCAATAGGGCCCCAGTCAAATGTAGTGCACTTTGTTGGAAACGAGGGAATGAAATCAAAATGAATCTGACATCTGCCTTCTTTAGCATTCCTATGTAATTGAATTCCCGTGTGAATCAACCCTGTAATACCTTCAAAATAACAATAGTCCCAATACCATCCGCAAAGGATAAAATTGGACTTTTAATTCTGGTTACATTCAATACCAACACCCTCCATTCTCTTTGGACAGAGAACCTACCTAGCATTTGGAATGTCTGATAAAGCTTCTCTGACAGCTGTAATAAATGAACATGCCTGCCATGAACACTATTATTTTGTTCTGCTAAGAGAATAACGTGATCTGAATGCTGTTAAAATATATAGGCATGCTCATTACAGACCCAGGAAATACCTTCTATCTGTGTGTGTGTGTGTGTGTGTGTGTGTGTGTGTGTGTGTGTGTGTGTGTGTGTGTGTGTGTGTGTGTGTGTGTGTGTGTGTGTGTGTGTGTGTGTGTGTGTGTGTGTGTGTGTGTGTGTGCGTGTGCGTGTGCGTGCGTGCGTGTGCGTGTGCGTGTGCGTGTGTGTGTGTGTGTGTGTGTGTGTGTGTGTGTGTGTAAAGAAAGGGAAACAGCGGTGGATTATCAATGCTAGCTATCCAACTCAAACAGCCCACTCACTTTGTTAGGAAGCCAAATATTGAACACCACTCAGTTTTACATTTATGTATTTTTTTATATAAAAATATAAAAATTATATTATTATATAATTATATATATATATATATATATATTTTTTTTATCCCCTTTTTCTCCCCAATTTCATGATATCCAATTGGTAGTTACAGTCTTGTCCCATTGCTTCATGATATCCAATTGGTAGTTACAGTCTTGTCCCATTGCTGAAACTCATGATATCAAATTGGTAGTTACAGTCTTGTCCCATTGCTGAAACTCATGATATCCAATTGGTAGTTACAGTCTTGTCCCATTGCTGAAACTCCCGTACGGACACGGGAGAGACTGCTCACTTAACCCGGAAGCCAGTAAACACTCTACAGTAGAGGAGACTACAGTAGAGGAGACTACAGTAGGGGAGACTACAGTAGAGGAGACTACAGTAGATGAGACTACAGTAGAGGAGACTACAGTAGAGGAGACTACAGTAGTTTTATTTAAAGCATTTCATTCCCACATTTTCTTTAAAAAAAAACATATTTTTGAACAAGGTTGTAACGTAACAAAATGTGGGGAAAAGTCAAGGGGTCCGAATGTACTGTATATCGCAGATCTAGGATCGTTCTGAGTGCCACTGGGATCCTAGCATAATGTAGTGTTTCCAGTGTTTCCAGCCACTGTGAAACGCGAAGACTCTCGTGAACATGCATCTGATCTGTTTTGCTCTAACAACAGTCGTTAAAAGGTTTTTCTGCAAAAGGAGATCTTAGGAAATTCCACAACGTAGTATAATAGTAATATTTTTTTTAAACATTTATTTAACTAGGCAAGTCAGTTAAGAACAAATTCTTATTTTCAATGACAGCCTGGGAACAGTGGGTTAACTGCCTGTTCAGGGGTAGAACAACAAATGTGTACCTTGTCAGGTCAGGGGTTTGAACTTACAACCTTGCGGTTACTAGTCCAATGCTCTAACCACTAGGCTACCCTGCTGCCCAGTATAATAATAATGTCACATAGTTGCTGACACAAACTCTACACAGTGTCACTGACTTGCTGAGTATTTTTTCCCCCACTGAGCAAACCATTTACGTACTGACAGCATTCTTATGAATGCATTTTTTTTTTACAAGGTTTTTTGATTGATGGACAATTTTTCTTGGTTGAAATGTGTCAATAAAACTTGTGACTGCAACTGTTTATTTGAAACCATTTTGTATTCTACTTTTCCTGGAAAAGAACATGGTAAAACACTTCCATTTCGATGCTAAATATAAGGGCAGAGCAAGCAGATGAATAAAAGTAGTGAACTTTAGGTTTTTCACTGTGGGAATCCCTCATGCTTAATCATTGTAACTCCCCACTGTGCTGGAGTGCATTCTCCATCCTTAAAAAGGGATTGGGTTGTGCTTTGGAGACTGGGCTCAGCATAGGAGACTCTCTATGCACCTGTGGAACAGCTGACATTTCAAAGTGCTCCTCTTTTTACACTGTGGCATATTCAGTCAGTAGTACGTTTCTACACTGACTGCTGAGAGATCAGAGCAGTGTTTAGCCTGTTGCTAAAGTGGCTAGGGAAATGGAGGGGGGAGGGTGGAACGTTCACACGGAAGGGACAGGGTGGAATACTGTTTGAAAAGTTTCTAAGACTGTTGCCCGTTTCCATGACAGCCTGAGTCCTCTAAAGTGAAAGTGTGTCGCTCTTAACGCGCCATAACAGCACACTGTGGCTGATATCTAGTTATTATTGTGACTTGTTTGGTATTCTATTAAAAAAACTGAATTCAGATGCAGACAAGTACGAAACGTTTAATCAGAGGTGACTAAACGTCTTATTTTTGCACACATTACATTGTCGCCGTACTGTAATTTCCCTCTTCCATTATCATGTGATGATGTGTTTTCCTGTGCAATGCGTATTGTGATCAGAGCAGTAATAGTATCTACTTAAAGGCATTAGGCACTGATGACCTGCACTTTCTGGACTTAGATTTGCCCGAAAGAGCAGACAGGGTCATTGAAAAGGGTTGCCGACTGTCAACCTACCCTACACAGTGGATTCTAGTTCATCTTTGCAACAGGAAAGGCTACGTGTGATAGTTTATAAACTGTAAGCACAGCTCAGGTTACTGTTTATATATAATATCATATTGTTTGGACCAAGTTCATTAAATCATTGAAAACTAAACAACTTGAATATGGAATGCAAAAACGAAAAGCATGTGTTGAAGAATTGAACATTTCGAACTTCGAATGAGTTAATCGAGCCATGCTCATCATACCCTCATCATCATACCCTCATCATCATACCCTCATCATCATACCCTCATCATCATACCCTCATCATCATACCCTCATCATCATACCCTCATCATCATACCCTCATCATCATACCCTCATCATCACACACCTCATCCCAAACACACACACACACAGGCACGCACACACACACACACACACACACACACACACACACACACACACACACACACACACACACACACACACACACACACACACACACACACACACACACAGGCACGCACACACACACAAACACACACACACAGGCACGCACAGACACGCACACACACACACACACACACACACACACACACACACACACACACACACACACACACACACACACACACACACACACACACACACACACACACACACACACAGACACGCACACACACACACACACAAACACATACACACACGCACACACACACACACACACACACACACACACACACACACACACACACACACACACACACACACACACACACACAGGCACTCACAGACACGCACACAAACACACACACACAAACACACACACACACACGCACAGGCACACACACACACAAACACATACACACACACACACGCACACACACACACACACATACACACACACACACACTCACATAAACACACACGACACGCACACAAACACATACGCACATACACGCACACACACGCACAGGCACGCACAGGCACGCACAGAAACACATACAGCACACACACACAGACACACACACACATGTACACACACGCACAGGCACGCACAGACACACACAGACACACACAGACACACACACAGACATACACACACACACACACACACACACACACTCCTCCCCCCACACTGCCTCCCAAAAAATTCTGTCATGTGTATATGAAAGTTAATTTCTCCTGATATAGTAACAGCTCCAGTATCTACTCTTTGGGGGAAAATTGTTTCGACTAATTCAGACAGCCAACGCTTGGCCATCGGCCCTTTAATATTACATGAGATGAGTGTTTACGCTGTTTGCTGCTGCAGTGCCAGTGAAGCTAGCTAGCTGGGGTTGTGTGTGTGTGTGTGTGTGTGCTTTGCGTGTGTGTGTGCTTTGCTTGTGTGTCCTTTGCGTGTGTGTGCTTTGCGTGTGTGTCCTTTGCGTGTGTGTGGTTTGCGTGTGTGTCCTTTGCGTGTGTGTGCTTTGCGTGTGTGTCCTTTGCGTGTGTGTGCTTTGCGTGTGTGTGCTTTGCATGTGTGTGTGTGTGTGTGTGTGTGTCTGTGCATGCGTGTGTGTGTGTGTGTGCGTGTGTGTGTGTGTGTGTGTGTGTGTGTGTGTGTGTGTGTGTGTGTGTGTGTGTGTGTGTGTGTGTGTGTGTGTGTGTGTGTGTGTGTGTGTGTGTGTGTGTGTGTGTGTGTGTGTGTGTGTGTGTGTGTGTGTGTGAGTGTGGTTCCCTCTCGTCTCTCTCTCCCTCACCCCTAGACTCTCTTTAAGTTGTGATGAAATATAGATGTTGGTAGTCTGGACAGTTCTGTGTCTCTTCTCTCCTGGTGATTCCATAAGGAAGACATTAATGGTGTCAGGGAGTATTAGGCGGTACCCCGGTAACATAATTGAATATGAGGGGCTAATGGCTGACACCTACTTGGAATCAATGTGGCCTCCTGAAGTAGCTAGTTAAGGTTTCGGAGGAGGGGGGGGGGGTAGTCTGTGAAGCCCCTCTCCATTCCACGTGAGGCCTGTTCATTCCTCCTGTTATTAGTGGTTCAGTCATTGTAAGGCTCAACATTCCCTGTTGCGCGTGAAAAGGAGTACGTTTCCCTGGAAAAATTGTGTTTATGCAAACACTTGAGCATCTCAGCATAATCACAAACAGCAGGACCATCTGTTGTTGTTGGCTTGACGACGTACCTTGGCGGATTATTTTAATGCTGTTTTTCTTGCATCCGAATGATCCATCGCTGTATTAGAAAGAGAAGGAGAAAGAGATAATCATCTGACTATAAGTTATGTGCTGTAAGTAGTCAATCCATATGTAATGTGGACTCATCTGACTGCTAAAGAGGGTTTGTAAATCTTTCCAGAAAGCAAAAAAAACAACAACATTATTATACCCTGCGAAAGCAAATCAAGATTATATTTTCAAGATAAACATCTACAGGCAACAGTGCAGTTATAGTCTTGGATTATGACATGGCTAAAAACCCTGTCCTAAATGGCACTCTGTTCCATTGGGTCTTCGTCAAAAGAAGTGCACTATATAGGGGGAAGGGTGCCTTTTGGGATGGAAAACCTACTGTCACAAATTGGTGTTGTGTTGGAAATGGCTTTCCGCAGTAAGCATGTTTCTGATAATGTGTTTTTCTATCTTGTAGAATCAGGGCCAGACACCGGAAAAGTCCTTGAACTCAAACGCATCCACGTGTCCCCATAAGGTAAGCTCTCACTAGACCTATACAGGATACAGTATATTACTATAGGATACAGTATATTACTCTATATACAGCTATACAGGATACAGTATATTACCCTATATACACCTATACAGGATACAGTATATTACTATAGGATACAGTATATTACTCTGTATACACCTATACAGGATACAGTATATTACTATAGGATACAGTATATTACTCTATATACACCTATACAGGATACAGTATATTACCCTATATACACCTATACAGGATACAGTATATTACTATAGGATACAGTATATTACTCTATATACAACTATACAGCATACAGTATATTACTCTATATACACCTATACAGGATACAGTATATTACTATAGGATACAGTATATTACTCTATATACAACTATACAGCATACAGTATATTACTCTATATACACCTATACAGGATACAGTATATTACTCTATATACACCTATACAGGATACAGTATATTACTATAGGATACAGTATATTACTCTATATACAACTATACAGCATACAGTATATTACTCTATATACGCCTATACAGGATACAGTATATTACTCTATATAGACCTATACAGGATACAGTATATTACTATAGGATACAGTGTATTACTCTATATTAACCTATACAGGATACAGTATATTACTATAGGATACAGTATATTACTATAGGATACAGTATATTACTCTATATACACCTATACAGGATACAGTATATTACTCTATATTAACCTATACAGGATACAGTATATTACTCTATATTAACCTATACAGGATACAGTATATTACTCTATATTAACCTATACAGGATACAGTATATTACTCTATATATACACCTATACAGTATATTACTCTATATATACACCTATACAGTATATTACTCTATATTAACCTATACAGGATACAGTATATTACTATAGGATACAGTATATTACTCTATATAGACCTATACAGGATACAGTATATTACTCTATATACACCTATACAGGATACATCTATCTATACAGGATACAGTATATTACTCTATATAGACCTATACAGGATACAGTATATTACTCTATATAGACCTATACAGGATACAGTATATTACTCTATATACATCTATACAGGATACAGTATATTACTCTATATAGACCTATACAGGATACAGTATATTACTCTATATAGACCTATACAGGATACAGTATATTACTATTGAATACAGTATATTACTCTATATACAACTATACAGGATACAGTATATTACTATAGGATACAGTATATTACTCTATATTAACCTATACAGGATACAGTATATTACTCTATATTAACCTATACAGGATACAGTATATTACTATAGGATACAGTATATTACTCTATATTAACCTATACAGGATACAGTATATTACTCTATATACATCTATACAGGATACAGTATATTACTATAGGATACAGTATATTACTCTATATAGACCTATACAGGATACAGTATATTACTATAGGATACTGTATAATACTCTATATAGACCTATACAGGATACAGTATATTACTATAGGATACTGTATATTACTCTATATAGACCTATACAGGATACAGTATATTACTATTGAATACAGTATATTACTCTATATAGACCTATACAGGATACAGTATATTACTCTATATAGACCTATACAGGATACAGTATATTACTCTATATACGCCTATACAGGATACAGTATATTACTCTATATTAACCTATACAGGATACAGTATATTACTCTATATATACAGCTATACAGGATATTACTCTATATATACACCTATACAGTATATTACTCTATATATACACCTATACAGTATATTACTCTATATACGCCTATACAGGATACAGTATATTACTATAGGATACAGTATATTACTCTATATACACCTATACAGGATACAGTATATTACTCTATATTAACCTATACAGGATACAGTATATTACTCTATATACGCCTATACAGGATACAGTATATTACTCTATATTAACCTATACAGGATACAGTATATTACTATAGGATACAGTATATTACTCTATATACGCCTATACAGGATACAGTATATTACTCTATATACGCCTATACAGGATACAGTATATTTGATATTTGATCCATATTTCTGTGCTGGATGTAGTAAAGCTGGATTTTGTTTGTTCACTGAGAGATGTGTAACTAATTCAAAAAATGTATTTTTCCCGTTAAATTATATTAATGACATCCACACTATGTATTTTGTTATAATTGTGAATTACTACTGACATTATACATGCAAATTAGAAGAACCACTTTTTTTGACACGATGTGAGAATTTCAAATGTATTCATTGATTTCCCACTAGGCTATGCAACGTTTTTATTTTATTTTAAATCCACCATCCTGCAGACTTATTCAAGTAATCATCACACATCGAACAATCTTTCCCCTTTGACCCCGCCACTGCTTGCCACTGGTGAACGTGATAATGTGCTATGTCGTGAAATCCTCTCACGTCTTCCAGTTCACTTAGGGGAAGAAAAAAAAAAGTGTCAAAATGGCCATGCCCTTTTCTGGTTGAGTGGCACGGTCAAGAGTAAAAATATATTTTTTAAATAAAAAAAACTCCGTTGAAGCCTAAGTCGTGGTTAAAATTTAAAGTCAGTGGAGAGGGAAGTCTGACAACCTGTCATCATGTGTTCAGCTGGAACTACACCTCTTTTCGGCCTAAAAGCTACAATCTGGGATTGGAAACACAACAAAATGTTTGCTCTCCACTGGTTTCTGTACACAGCTGCGGGATGGGGCGAGGGGAATGTAAGACCTCTCATATTCATTGACAGCGCTCTAGATGCGAGGACTGACACTTCATGCTATCCAATATGTAGATTTAAATATATTCTGAAGCTAATACTTTATTTGTTTTGGTTTTGTAAACAATGCAGGGGAAGAAAACTATAATACCATGGGTTAATGATAAAGTTACTGACAGTTGTGATATACTCACAGGTTACTTATAATTTATATTCTTCAAGAATCAATGGTCGAAAATATAAAACTGAAATGACCATTGAACAGCTAGATAACCAAATCCCAGTCTGCACCTTTAATGCTCGGATATCTTTCTAAAGTGACTGTTGAGCCGTTGAAAGCTGCCGAGTGTCCGCTACGTCGTGGCGTGTCACGCTGCGTATGACAGTAAATAATAACAACACGATGCTGTCCCTGTCATCGGGAAATAATGAGCGTGGCAATCAGCTTGGTCCTGAGTCACTCGGCACAAACAAACAAACCACAAAAAAAAAAACACGAGACTAGAATCACAGCCACGTCCTTCACATGGTCCTGAACCATAACCATTCATCTCTGATAAGACCAGCTCAGCCATCACGATAGTCTCAAATGGCATCCTATTCCCTATGTAGTGCACTACTTTTGACTCTAGGGAATAGGTTGTCATTTGGGACAGATATTATGTGTAAGTCTCTGGCCATTATATAAGGAATATGGTGTCATGTGCCCTGGTCAAAAGTAGTGCACTATATAGGGAATAGGGTGTCATTGGGTCCTGGTCAAATGTAGTGCACTATATAGGGAATAGGGTGTCATGGGCCCTGGTCAAAAGTAGTGCACTATATAGGGAATAGGGTGTCATGGGTCCTGGTCAAAAGTAGTGCACTATATAAGGAATAGGGTGTCATGTGCCCTGGTCAAAAGTAGTGCACTATATCGGGGAAAAGGGTGGCATATCACCAGGAATAATCTGCATGCATATACTGTCCATGAGATTTTAGGAAGCGTTTGCAATGTCCCACGTCGCCTCTCTCATCAGCCCTCCCTCTATAAAACAACTGATCTGGATGTCAAATATAATGAAGCGAAGAACGCCACTTTGGAGATTTGCAATTGCCTCAATACCAGCGGAACATGTGTTCTCGTCTCGTCCACTCACATTGCTCTCCGTGATCGGGATTCACAGAGCATTACACACGGAGTGAACAGAACCAGTACGGTCACTCACATTGCTCTCCGTGATCGGGATTCACAGAGCATTACACACGGAGTGAACAGAACCAGTACGGTCACTCACATTGCTCTCCGTGATCGGGATTCACAGAGCATTACACACGGAGTGAACAGAACCAGTACGGTTATTTACAGTCAATCAGAAATGTGATATTAGGATAGGATATTAGGATATTCCTGTTTACTTCCTCAGCCTGCATTGTGTTGCGTCTGGCCGTCTAACCAAAATATACACGAAAAAATGAACAGAGAGAGAGAGAGAGAGAGAGAGAGAGAGAGAGAGCGAGAGAGAGCGAGCGAGAGAGAGCGAGAGAGAGAGAGCGAGAGTGAGAGAGAGAGAGAGAGAGAGAGAGAGAGAGAGAGAGACAGAGAGAGAGAGAGAGACAGAGAGAGAGAGAGAGAGAGAGAGAGAGAGAGAGAGAGAGAGAGAGAGAGAGAGAGAGAGAGAGAGAGAGAGAGAGAGACAGAGAGAGACAGAGAGAGAGAGAGAGAGAGAGACAGAGAGAGAGAGAGAGAGAGAGAGAGAGAGAGAGAGAGAGAGAGAGAGAGAGAGAGAGCGAGACAGAGAGAGACAGAGAGAGAGAGAGAGAGAGAGAGAGAGAGAGAGAGAGAGAGAGAGACAGACAGAGAGAGAGAGACAGAGAGAGAGAGAGAGAGAGAGAGAGAGAAGAATAAACGGCTCTCCAGCGCTGTGATTATATAAAGAGTGTGAGAGAGAAAAAAGAGAGGGGAGGGGAGGGTGGGAGAGAGCACTAAGTATACATAATTGCTTCTTGACACATTGGCCAAATTCTGCAGTGCCAGTATCTAAAGGGAAAGAAGATGATTAACGGCTGTCCGAGTGGGTGGCAAAAACTTCTGGAGCGCGTCCCAAAAAGCACTATATTCCCTACATAGTGCACTACTTTTAACCAGAGCCCTGTGCGGTAGTGCACTAAAACTAGTGCACTTTAATAGGGAATAGGATTTCTGGTTTCCATAGTGATTGTACTCCAAAAGCCATGCATCACATTCTGATATCCTCTTGGGTCTGAACATTGTTAAACTACTGACTATCCTCTTGGGTCTGAACATTGTTAAACTACTGACTATCCTCTTGGGTCTGAACATTGTTAAACTACTGACTATCCTCTTGGGTCTGAACATTGTTAAACTACTGACTATCCTCTTGGGTCTGAACATTGTTAAACTACTGACTATCCTCTTGGGTCTGAACATTGTTAAACTACTGACTATCCTCTTGGGTCTGAACATTGTTAAACTACTGACTATCCTCTTGGGTCTGAGAACATTGTTAAACTACTGATATCCTCTTGGGTCTGAGAACATTGTTAAACTACTGACTATCCTCTTGGGTCTGAACATTGTTAAACTACTGACTATCCTCTTGGGTCTGAGAACATTGTTAAACTACTGATATCCTCTTGGGTCTGAGAACATTGTTAAACTACTGACTATCCTCTTGGGTCTGAACATTGTTAAACTACTGACTATCCTCTTGGGTCTGAACATTGTTAAACTACTGACTATCCTCTTGGGTCTGAACATTGTTAAACTACTGACTATCCTCTTGGGTCTGAACATTGTTAAACTACTGACTATCCTCTTGGGTCTGAACATTGTTAAACTACTGACTATCCTCTTGGGTCTGAACATTGTTAAACTACTGACTATCCTCTTGGGTCTGAACATTGTTAAACTACTGACTATCCTCTTGGGTCTGAACATTGTTAAACTACTGACTATCCTCTTGGGTCTGAACATTGTTAAACTACTGACTATCCTCTTGGGTCTGAACATTGTTAAACTACTGACTATCCTCTTGGGTCTGAACATTGTTAAACTACTGACTATCCTCTTGGGTCTGAACATTGTTCATCTACAATAATTGCTCACATTAAATGCATGGTCCTCCAGTCCCTCCCTCCCTTATTCAATCTCAACAAACAGTTGATCTTCTTCATTTGGTGTCTTCTTGGTTAACATCTAAAGACTCATAGAAAGAATCTATTGTCTATCAGTGAATAATTGAACAGCGAAACCCCTCTTCTGTTTTTGAGAAGGGGAGGGCGAGGGGAAGGCTATAATATTTCTAGAGGCAAGCACATTGTAAGACATATTGCGAACAGCTCAAGAGGATTCTGAATAAAACTCGTTTTTTTTCTCTCCTTACAGCAGTAAATATTAAATAATGAAATGAGTCCGTATTTTGTACTAAATCTTCAATAATGAAATTAGTTCATATTTTGTGTATAGTGTAACAGGGGAGACAGATGGCAGATGGTTGGGATGATGGAAGGGGACTGGTTCATCCACCTCTCCCAGTATGGGGTTGCATGCCCAACCCTGTCACTGCCAGGTTCATGAAATTACTATGGCAAACAAAAAGCATTAAACATCCCTCCTCATGAAACCATAGGAGCGTCACAAATTGCACCCTATTACCTATATAGTGCACTACTTTTGACCAGGTTCCCTTAGCGCTATGGCCAAAAGTAGTGCACTACGAAGGGAAAAGGGGTCATTTTGGTGGCACATTCCATGATGTCATATCACACAGTGTTTTTTTTTCCAATAGCACACATGCCGAGTGACCCTGGTATCCATGCTGCTAACACATTATTTATCTAGCATGCTTGGCCAGTCCACTATACAATATACAAGAGACTTATATCTGTTTAGCACACAGTGGAGTAGTATCCTGGTATAAATTAATCAAATTAAATGTATTTTATGAAGCCCTTTTTTAAATCAGCTGTTAAAATCAGCAGAACAAGCCATGTATGTCGAAGTAGACACGTTTCTTCTCGTTTGGGATATTCACCTATAATATAATCTCTGTATAACACGTCTATGTATAAACTGTTGGCAGGGTCTTGATGCCAGGGGAACATGCTGGTGAATGAGCACTTCTTAATGATGATTCATACAGTATAATAAAATGCAATGCCTCCAGCAGCCAAACAACAGGGCTAGTAATGCAGCAATTACCACGCTAAACTCTAGGGTCAGTGTTAGCTTTAAACTGAAGGGTTAGGGTTAGGATTAGAGTTAAATTGAAGGGTTAGGATTAGAGTTAAACTGAAGGGTTAGGGTCAGTGTTAGCCTTAAACTGAAGGGTTAGAGTTAGGATTAGAGTTAAACTGAAGGGTTAGGGTTAGGATTAGAGTTAAACTAAGGGTTAGGGTTAGGATTAGAGTTAAACTGAAGGGTTAGGGTTAGAATTAGAGTTAAACTGAAGGGTTAGGGTTAGGATTAGAGTTAAACTGAAGGGTTAGGGTTAGGATTAGAGTTAACCTGAAGGGTTAGGGTTAGAGTTAAACTGAAGTGTTAGGATTAGAGTTAAACTGAAGGATTAGGGTTAGGATTAGAGTTAAACTGAAGGGTTAGGGTTAGGATTAGAGTTAAACTGAAGGGTTAGGGTTAGGATTAGAGTTAAACTGAAGGGTTAGGGTTAGGATTAGAGTTAAACTGAAGGGTTAGGGTTAGGATTAGAGTTAAACCCAAAGCAGCAGTCCATGGGAGTCATAGAGGGCCTAGGAGACTCACAAGCCCATGCATGTACACACACACACACACACACACACACACACACACACACACACACACACACACACACACACACACACACACACACACACACACACACACACACACACACACACACACACACACACACACACACACACACACACAGAACAACAACACATTTCATCTCAGGTAAAGTTGATCCTGCAGGACAAGCAGGAACATCCACAGCACCCTGCACCCACTCCGTGGTCCCATTGTGGCGCTCCGGGTTGCATCGGTGGACATCGTATGACAAATATGTGGTGTGACTGAAAAAAAAGAAAAAGACAGTCCGAAAGGTCATTTGTGACCTCTGGGTCCGGTCCTGTGCAGCAGCTGTCACCAGCGAACACAGCATGTCCATGTCAGAAGGCAACAGGTAGAGCTACGCTGCGTTGCCAGCTTGCCAATGCCGGAAAGGAAGACAGAAACATGGAAACACAGTCGTCACATTGCGGCGACCAACTGGAGATGTTTCTCTTTTTTTTTTTGCTCTTTCTGCTGTTCTGTTTTGGCCTATCTGCAGAGCCTCCCTATCAGCAGAGCCTCCCTATCAGCAGAGCCTCCCTATCAGCAGAGCCTCTATATCTGCAGAGCCTCTATATCTGCAGAGCCTCCCTATCAGCAGAGCCTCTATATCTGCAGAGCCTTTATATCTGCAGAGCCTCCCTATCAGCAGAGCCTCCCTATCAGCAGAGCCTCCCTATCAGCAGAGCCTCCCTAACAGCAGAGCCTCCCTATCTGCAGAGCCTCCCTATCAGCAGAGCCTCCCTATCTGCAGAGCCTCCCTATCTGCAGAGCCTCCCTATCAGCAGAGCCTCCCTATCAGCAGAGCCTCCCTATCTGCAGAGCCTCCCTATCTGCAGAGCCTCCCTATCAGCAGAGCCTCCCTATCTGCAGAGCCTCCCTATCAGCAGAGCCTCCCTATCAGCAGAGCCTCCCTATCTGCAGAGCCTCCCTATCAGCAGAGCCTCCCTATCTGCAGAGCCTCTATATCTGCAGAGCCTCTATATCAGCAGAGCCTCCCTATCTGCAGAGCCTCCCTATCTGCAGAGCCTCCCTATCTGCAGAGCCTCCCTATCTGCAGAGCCTCCCTATCAGCAGAGCCTCTATATCAGCAGAGCCTCCATATCAGCAGAGCCTCCCTATCAGCAGAGCCTCCCTATCTGCAGAGCCTCCCTATCTGCAGAGCCTCCCTATCAGCAGAGCCTCCCTATCTGCAGAGCCTCCCTATCAGCAGAGCCTCCCTATCAGCAGAGCCTCTATATCAGCAGAGCCTCCCTATCTGCAGAGCCTCCCTATCAGCAGAGCCTCTATATTAGCAGAGCCTCCCTATCAGCAGAGCCTCCCTATCAGCAGAGCCTCCCTATCAGCAGAGCCTCCAATATAACATGGCTCATTACATGGTGTCCATGACAAGTCATAGACAGAAACACTGGTATAGCTGCTGCACTTTGCCTTCAGAAAGTAGACACACCCTCTTGACTGTATCCCCCCCACATTATGTTGTACTACAGCCTGAATTTAAAATTAGTTTCCATTGAGATTTTTTGGGGTCACTGGCCTCATGCGCAATACCCCCATAATGTCAAAGTAGAATAAGGTTTTGCACATTTCTTTTACAAATTGAAGACTTATCGGGTCAATAAGTATTTAACCCCTTTTGTGATGGCAAGCCTTAACTCGGTTCAGGAGTAAAAATGTGCTTAACAAGTTATACGATCAGTTGCATGGACTCACTCTGTGTGCAGGGGGGGGGATTAACATTATTTTTGAATGACTACAGCATCTCTGTATCCCACACAATTATATGTAAGGTCCCTCAATTGAGCAGAGCATTTCAAACACAGATTCAAAGACCAGTGAGGTTTTCCAATGCCTCACAAAGAAGGGCACCTATTGGTAGATGGAAGAGAAAGAAATCAAAGCCAACTTTGAATATCCCTTTGAAGGTGACGTTATTAATTACACCGTGGATGATGTATCAATACACCCAGTCACTACAAAGATACAGGCGTCCTTCCTAACTCAGTTTCCCAGAGAGGAAGGCCACTGCTCAAGGGATTTCACCTTGAGGCCAATGGTGACTAAAACAGTTAGAGAGAGTTGAATGGCTGTGACAGGAGAAAACGGAGGATGGATCAACAACGTTGTAGTTACTCCACAATAATAACCTAATTACAGTTTTTTTCCAACTTCTTACACATATTTTCAAAACTGTCCCCTTTTTTTCAAAACTCTACACACAATTCCCTAAACTGCACACACAAAATGCAAAATGCCTCACATCTCCTTCTAAATGTAACACTGCATTCAAAATGCCATGAACACGTGTCAGAATGAAGCATTTGCATCAAATGGCAAACACTGCTTTCATAATAGTACCTGTCTGGATATACCATGTAAACACTGTTGTTCTAAATCTAAAGCTCTTTGGTGTTTCACAGGCTTATATCTACATTTCAATACAATGTTCTACAGTGAATGACATCTGCTGAGAGGGGTAACAAGTACACTGTAAACACCAATGCAATGTAGAAACAGAAAATATTTATTAGGCCAAACATTACTGTTGTATACAGTAGCATACAACAAAACCATAAACATATGTAAACCAAAAGTATGTTCTTTAGAATACAGTAAAGAACACAATTGTGTGTGTGGGGTCCCGGGGGGGCAATCCAGGAATTGGTGGGGGGGGGGGGGGGGGGGGGTAGGTACAAAACTACAAATTGTGGATGGGTGGCAAACCAGTTTTGGACCAGAACAGCCCGGTGAAAACTAACATTGTCCCATAAACCACAAATCTAGCAGACTCCTGATCTGGATCAGGGACAAGCATTGTGTAAATTGCATCCAGAATAGTGAGCATATGGCCGGTGTTGTACGGACCCAGTGTGGCATTGTGATGGAGGACCCCGTTTTGAGTGATGGCAGCACACATAGTTATATTACCCCCACGCTCTCCAGGGACATTGGTAATTGCCCTCTGTCCTATTACATTTCTTCCACGGCGCCTGGTTTTGGTGAGGTTGAAGCCAACATATTCTTGACTCTGTCAGAGTTTCTCTCAAATGGCACCTTGTAAAGTTGTTTCATCGTCACTCGGTGCCGTTGGAGGATGCGTTGTGTGGTCGACAGGCTGACAGCATTGATGTTGTTAAATATGGTGTCATTATTCAAGATATGCTCTCTTATCTCTCGAATCCTAATTGCATTGTTGGCCAAAACCATATTTATAATTGCAGTCTCTTGAACATCTGTAAACAAGCGTCCTCGTCCTCCATGATGTCTTTGCCTTTCCACTCTGTACAGAATTCAAACACAGTATGTGTTCAGCATAGGAACTGTAAACAATGTACAAAAAAATGTGTACAGCCTGATTTTTATTTTATTTTTTATTTCACCTTTATTTAACCAGGTAGGCTAGTTGAGAACAAGTTCTCATTTGCAACTGCGACCTGGCCAAGATAAAGCATAGCAGTGTGAACAGACAACACAGAGTTATATATAGAGTAAACAATTAACAAGTCAATAACACAGTAGAAAAAAAGGGGGAGTCTATATACATTGTGTGCAAAAGGCATGAGGAGGTAGGCGAATAATTACAATTTTGCAGATTAACACTGGAGTGATAAATGATCAGATGGTCATGTACAGGTAGAGATATTGGTGTGCAAAAGAGCAGAAAAGTAAATAAATAAAAACAGTATGGGGATGAGTTAGGTGAAAATGGGTGGGCTATTAACCAATAGACTATGATAAAGAACCTCATTCATTCAATGCAGTGCAGTAAATGGATGGCTTAGAGTTACAAATGTGTATGCAATACTATGCAGTCATATGTATTTTACAGTACATTACTGTAATGCTAAAATAGTCATGAGATAGTTGCATACCTGTTCTCATTTCTGAAGGTTCGAATTATGGGCGCCACTGTAAATCGACTCAAGCTGGGCTGGACTCTCAGTCCAGCCTCTCTCATGGTCAACCGCCCTCTGTCCATTGTTGGCATCCATTGTTCAAAACAGGTAATCTGACCTTTGACCTATTTATAGGCCTATACTACAGTAAAGCAGTGATTGGTTAGTGGTCAGTTAAGCTATTAGTGTTTGCACATGTGATGAGTGTGTGTGTGACCTGGTGAATAAGTGTATAATTATGATTGGTTGTGTTTGGAAAAGGAAAGCAAGTCACTTCCTGTTAGATGTTTGTGTTTTATGTAGAGAATTGTGTGTAGTGTTTTGGAAAAAAGGGGTTTTATGCAATTTACATTTTAGTCAAAGGCTGAGAAATAGCTTATGGTTTTGGATATTTAGTGTGTAGTTTTGCACTTTGAGTGAGAGGTTTCAAAAATCATGTGACATGAAAAGATTTTGTGTGTAAGCAGTTGGAAAAAACTGTGACAGAAGGTAAAGAAGGAAGCCTGTACATGTTCCAAAACATGCATCGTGTTTGCAACAAGGTACTAACGCAATACTGCAAAGCAATAAAAAAATTATCCTGAACAGTGTTAGGACTGGAGCAAATCCAATACAACACATTGCTGAGTACCACACTCCATATTTTCAAGCATAGTGGTTGCTGCATCATGTTATGGGTATGCTTGTAATCATTAAGGACTGGTGAGTTTTTCAGGATAAAAAAAAATAAACGGAATGGAGCTAAGTACAGGCAAAATCCTAGAGGAAAACCTGGTTCAGTCTGATTTCCACCAGACAATAGGAGATGTTAATAACAGGACAATAACCTAAAGGCTACATCTACACTGGGGTTGATTACCAAGAAGACAGGGAATGTTCCTGGAGTGGCCTAGTTACAGTTTTGACTTAAATTGTCTTGAAAATGTATGGCAAGACCTGCAAATTGTTATCTAACAATGATCAACAAGCAATTTTACAGCGCTTGAATTTTTTTTATTTATAAGAATAATGGGCAAATCGAGGTGTAGAATGCTCTCAGAGACTTACCCAGAAATACCCTCTGTCAAAGGTGCTTCTAAAAAGCATTGACTCAGGGTTGTGAATACTTATATAAATTAGATAATTATGTATATAATTTTCAATACATGTTTTTTTTTAAAACATGTTTTACACTTTGACATTATGTGGTATTTCATCATTATGTGGTATTTCATATTTCAATCCATTTTGAATCCAGGCTGTAACTCATAAAAAATGTGGAAGAAGTCAATGGGTTATGAATACTTCCTGAACGTTCACAGATATTATGACCGTGTGAGGACCGCAGGGGACTGTGAAATATAATGACAACATTAAGTGTACATCTTACATGAAATTGACCTCCTGTCTATAATTTCCCGGTTGTCACGCCCTGGTCGAAGTATGTATGTTTTTCTTCATTTATTTGGTGAGGCCAGGGTGTGACATGGGTTATTGTGGTGCGTTTTTGTCATGGGGTTTTTGTGGGGTGTCTAGCATAGTCTATGGCTGCCTGAGGCGGTTCTCAATCAGAGTCAGGTGATTATCGTTGTCTCTGATTGGGAACCATATTTAGGCAGCCAAATTCTGTGAGTGTTTCGTGGGTGATTGTTCCTGTCTTTGTGTTTGCACCAGATAGGGCTGTTTGGTGGGTGATTGTTCCTGGCTTTGTGTTTGCACCAGATAGGGCTGTTTGGTGGGTGATTGTTCCTGGCTTTGTGTTTGCACCAGATAGGGCTGTTTGGTGGGTGATTGTTCCGGTCTTTGTGTTTGCACCAGATAGGGCTGTTTGGTGGGTGATTGTTCCTGGCTTTGTGTTTGCACCAGATAGGGCTGTTTGGTGGGTGATTGTTCCGGTCTTTGTGTTTGCACCAGATAGGGCTGTTTGGTGGGTGATTGTTCCTGGCTTTGTGTTTGCACCAGAGGGCTGTTTCGTGGGTGATTGTTCCTGGCTTTGTGTTTGCACCAGAGGGCTGTTTGGTGGGTGATTGTTCCTGGCTTTGTGTTTGCACCAGAGGGCTGTTTCGTGGGTGATTGTTCCTGGCTTTGTGTTTGCACCAGAGGGCTGTTTCGCTTTTCATTATTTCATTTCATTATTTTTGTAGTTTCTGCTTGTAGTTTTTCCTTCATTAAAATATACCATGAATCATCATCACGCTGCATTTTGGTCTGACTCTCCTTCACCACAAGAAAACCGTTAACTACTTTTGGCAACCAAAAATGGAATTATAGACATTACTATACACTCTTACAGATAAGGAGGATGAATAAATTATCATATTGTAATTGTAAAAGAAAGCAGACTGTTTTCTGTTAAGAGAAATACAAAAAATATGTTTTATATTATTTATTTAAATTGATTGCATTGTGTTGTAGTGCACAGTCATGATTTTGTTGTTCCAAAAAATATTAAAATGTGGTTTGGGATCATGTTCATTTCACAGGCGCTTATGTGGTTGGTATTCTGTACGTCGTTTCAGGCAGTGCTTTGCTCTCATAATGTCCCTACTATAATGGTTTATGAGGTTGAGCCAATCCTCTGGAGGCCTTGCTAGGCTGCCAGCTATCCTCCATTTTTAACTAAAGATGTCACTTCCCCAGTGCCATGAATCCCACAACAAAGGTTAATGATGATATCAATTGATAGGTGAATTAAGACTCGAGCTTCTAGTAGTCTGAAGATATACTCTGAGTGTACAACGTGTTAGGAATCTCCTACTCTTTCCATGACATATACCAGGTGACTCCAACATTTATTTCACTAGTCAAGTCAGTTATGATCCCTTATCAATGCCACCAGTTAAATCCACTTCAATCAGTATAGATGTAGGGGAGGAGACAGGTTCAAGAACGATTTTTAAGTCTTGAGACAGTTGAGAAATGGATTGTCTATGTGTGCCATTCAGAGGGTGAAGGGGCAAGACAAAATATTTAAGTGCCTTTAAACGGGGTGTTTGCAGGCTCACCGGTTTGAGAGTGTCAAGAACTGCAACACTGCTGGGTTTTTCCATGCTCAACAGTTTTCCGTGTGTATCGAGAATGGTCCACCACCCAAAGGACGTCCAGCCAACTTGACACAACTGTGGGAAGCATTGGAGTCAACATGGACGAGCAGCCCTGTGGAACGCTTTCAACACCTTGTAGCCCAACATATTGAGGCTGTTCTGATGGCAAAAGGAGTTGCAACTCAATATTAAGGTGTTCCCAATATTTTTTTACACAGTGTATAATGAAAGAATGCTGAGCAGCTAGACCACACCATGACGTGAAACAAATCGATAGTAAGAATACATACAATTTCCATCCATAGCTCTTCTGTTTGAATAGTGGAAGACAAATCCCTCCTCTCCTCTTCTCTTCTCTTCTCCTCTTCCATACCATTCTATATTTCAATCTCTTCTTTCTCTTCAGTTAAACAAATCAGGGATTCAATTGCCTCCCATCCAATCAATTACATCTCAAATCAGTACAGACCTCTTTGATACAGAATCATTTGTCAAATCACAGCTGCTGGCTGAGTGCAGGTACCCCAGAGTCAGAGGGTGCATCCACTTGGAAATCGTTCCGGTCCGGTGTACTCTCCTGCCGTGCCCCATCCTATTAATGGGATGTCATTGTGTGCATGATTTTAGTTTATCCTGGTCCCATGGATGGTGCCTGCATTAGCCTCTTGAACCTGATCAGGCCTACTCCAGAAAGTCTTATCATCACCCTTCAAAAGTACATTCATTTAAATCTAAACTGTTTTTGATTTAAGTACCAATGTTTCCACAATCTGGTACTGGCCAGGTCTCCCTCGTAAAATACGTATTCTGACTGGACAACTTGGATAAATAAAAATGACATTAATACAATAATCAGAAGTGTTACAGTAGCTTTTGCTGGTTTATTTATGCTTCTTACTTTTCCTTCACTTTTAGTTTCTAATTGTTATGTAACTATGTTGTCAATGACCTGAAGAGAACCGTAGTGAAGCCGCAATGGTTAACGTTAGCATGTAAGACTGTAACACTGAGTCGCCTAACAAAAACCATTAAGTCCTTGTGGACAGGAATCTATTCCTCAGATATTATTAATTTGAAAGATTCTAAAACGAGAAAGAAAATCCCCTTTCACCGGAGTTAAGTTTTGAAACTTCTTAACCATTAGTTTATAAACGATGGCATTAATTGTAAATGACACTGTGTTACTTAAAAATATAATAATAGTACTGTTTCTCACATTTGAATTATTATATTCATGAGAAAAGTATTATTCCATGTTTTTTATGATCCAGTTTTATTCCAAAACTCTGTTTAAATATTTTTTTTAACTTCCATTATAAATCAATGTGATGAAATATGTATGAGATACCACAGAAGCCAAGTGTCTGTACTTGGTGCTCCAGACAAGCTCTTTGTTGTGCTTGCTACAGTATCACACTTCTTATGAACATTGCATCGCTGTAGCTCACACAGGCAGTACAAACACGACAAAAAATGTCAATATTTTCAAAACATTGCTGAACTGGTAGCCGATCAAATAGTACACAAACGATCAACGAACCCGGGTCCGTGTTTTAAAACCATTGTTAGATCCCACTTAAAGGCAATTGCTTTCAACACTTGCACCTTAGGTGTTCCTAATGTTTTGTAATGAAAGAATGTTGAGCAGGTAGACCACACCATGACGATAATAAAAATACATACAGTTTCCTTGGTATTACAGTATGTTAATCCAGTATGGTATTACAGTATGTTATTACAGTATGTTATTACAGTATGTTATTACAGTATGTTATTACAGTATGTTATTACAGTATGTTAATCCAGTATGTTATTACAGTATGGTATTACAGTATGTCATTACAGTATGGTATTACAGTATGTCATTACAGTATGGTATTACAGTATGTTATTACAGTATGGTATTACAGTATGTTATTACAGTATGTTATTCCAGTATGTTATTCCAGTATGGTATAACAGTATGTTATTACAGTATGGTATTACAGTATGTTATTACATTCCTTAGTAATACAGTATGTTATTACAGTATGTTATTACAGTATGGAACTACAGTATGTTAGTACAGTTTGTTATTACAGTATGTTATTACAGTATGTTAGTACAGTTTGTTTGTACAGTTTGTTAGTACAGCATGTTATTACAGTATGGTATTACAGTATGGTATTACAGTATGTTATTACAGTATGTTAGTACAGTTTGTTATTACAGTATGGTATTACAGTTTGTTAGTACAGTATGTTAGTACAGTATGTTATTACAGTATGGTATTACAGTATGTTATTACAGTATGTTATTACAGTATGGTATTACAGTATGTTAGTACATAATGATTGCCTCCATATATCAGGGTTATAATATTTTTTACATTTAAACGAGCAGCAAAAAAAGACCTAAAGTAAGCTTTTATTTGTCTCCCTCCTTTTTATATCTCATCCATCTCTTGAGTCTCTTCAGCAGAAATGATGAATCATTAATACCTTTGCATTTAATACTAAATCAAAGCCATTCATTTAGAAGAGAGAATTACAAGGAAATTATTGTAGACGTGTGACACAACTTTGGGGCATTGTGGTTCAAAAACGAAAAAACGAAACGAAACGAAAAAAAGACAAGGTCCCTTGAAAAAGTGGAATGATATTTTGTTGAAGTATGTTTGTTTCCTCTCTATAAGTATTATTACTGTTAATGGCCCTGGAACCCCCATAGGCCTAAAAACAAATGAATGCCTGTTACCCGTCATCTAACCTCTCCCTTCCCTGGCATCCTTGATGCTATATTTCATACAGTATCCAGTGTCCATGTCGAGATATAATTTGTGTACTGCTCTTTTAAAACACATTTTCTTCACTGCGAGACAGAATAGAAATATAGATAACGTAGATAACAGCCTTTTTCGCTACTATATTTCATGCTGATTGTGGGATCATAATTTTCATGGTTTGGCTTAATTACGAGGAATTTCTGATTTAAAAAAAAAACATCCCTATTACGGGCTGCTTTCGAAAGGGAAATATCAAACTGAAAAATATGATGATTTTTTTCTTCAGTAATATGATAATCATTACTAGGGTCCTTCTGTAGCTCAGTTGGTAGAGCATGGCGCTTGTAACGCCAGGGTAGTGGGTTCGATCCCCGGGACCACCCATACATAGAATGTATGCACACATGACTGTAAGTCGCTTTGGATAAAAGCGTCTGCTAAATGGCATATATTATTATATATTATATTATTATTATATTATTATTATATTATATTATTATATTATTATATTATATTAGGATTCCAGACAGAAAGACGATGGTATGGCTCAGCTTGAAGTACACGACCTTCTATTTCTTCTTCTCTCTGCATATTTAATTTTGTGGTACAGTCTTTGATACAGCCGACCCTACCGAAGGGAATGTAACCCATTCTTCATGCTAAAAAAGGAAAGACCCCCAAAAAAGACCCCCCCCCCCCTATTATCATTATCAAATCAAATCAAATCAAATTTATTTATATAGCCCTTCGTACATCAGCTGATATCTCAAAGTGCTGTACAGAAACCCAGCCTAAAACCCCAAACAGCAAACAATGCAGGTGTAAAAGTGACTATAGTGACTGTCTGGCAGCTGTAGCAGCCAGGAGAGGACTGGCCACCCCACATAGCCTGGTTCCTCTCTAGGTTTCTTCCTAGGTTTTGGCCTTTCTAGGGAGTTTTTCCTAGCCACCGTGCTTCTACACCTGCATTGCTTGGTGTTTGGGGTTTTAGGCTGGGTTTCTGTACAGCACTTTGAGATATCAGCTGATGTACGAAGGGCTATATAAATAAAATTTGATTTGATTTGATTTGTAGCTGCTCGTTGCCTTTATTTATCAGTATTAACATTTCCATCAGCAGAAGGGGATGTGTGTCAGGTCGGATGAAAAGGAATAGGACTGAATGATAAGGAGACGTTCCCCTTCACGAGCGATAGATCCCCACTGGAATGAGTGAAGGACGTGTTACTATATATATAAGCTTAGTGTACTATATGGACATTAAGCTCAAAGAGGCCATAAAAAGGCATTTACCAATGCAATGCAACACAGTGCGTTGTGAGAGCATAAGTTAAATGTGTATCTCCACAGCCAGGAAACAGTGTGAGGGTTGGAGAAGGAAGACCATGGGAGATGTCTCCTGGAGAGAAAAAACTGGCTGGATTACAAAGATATTACTATGATCAGTGGGCTGCCTATTTCTGTGGGAAAGACAGATTTACCATACCATACAGACTGGGGGAGAGACAGACTGGGAGAGAGAGACAGACTGGGAGAGAGACAGACTGGGAAAGAGCGACTGGGAGAGAGAGACAGACTGGGAAAGAGAGACAGACTGGGAGAGAGACAGACTGGGAGAGAGACAGACTAGGAGAGAGAGACAGACTGGGAGAGAGATAGACTAGGAGAGAGAGACAGACTGGGAGAGAGAGACAGACTGGGAGAGAGACAGACTAGGAGAGAGAGACAGACTGGGAGAGAGATAGACTAGGAGAGAGACAAAGACTGGGAGAAAGACAAAGACTGGGAGAGAGACAAAGACTGGGAGAGAGACAAAGACTGGGAGAGAGACAAAGACTGGGAGAGAGACAAAGACTGGGAGAGAGAGACAGACTGGGAGAGAGAGACAGACTGGGAGAGAGAGACAGACTGGGAAAGAGACAGACTGGGAGAGAGAGACAGACTGCAAAAGAGAGACAGACTGCAAAAGAGAGACAGACTGGGAGAGAGACAGACTGGGAGAGAGAGAGAGACTGCAAAAGAGAGACAGACTGGGAGAGGGAGACAGACTGGGAGAGAGAGACAGACTGGGAGAGAGAGACAGACTGGGAGAGAGAGACAGACTGGGAGAGAGAGACAGACTGGGAGAGAGAGACAGACTGGGAGAGAGAAACTGGGAGAGAGAAACTGGGAGAGAGACAAAGACTGGGAGAGAGAGACAGACTGGAAAAGAGAGAGACTGCAAAAGAGAGACAGCCTGGGAGAGAGAGACAAACTGGGAGAGAGAGACAAACTGGGAGAGAGAGACAGACTGGGAGAGAGAGACAGACTGGGAGAGAGAGACAGACTGGGAGAGAGAGACAGACTGGGAGAGAGACAAACTGGGAGAGAGACAGACTGGGAGAGAGAGACAGACTAGGAGAGAGAGACAGACTGGGAGAGAGAGACATAACAGAACGCCAACGTTATAGTGCCACTGTAAGACGTAAAACTAGAATAATATTATTACTGTTTTAAAGTACACACTGTTACGGTACTGTCAATACACACAAATGTGACTACATTTATGCAAATGGTTCTCGCTTTGCTGCAACTGTAGACAGCTAACCGATTAGCCTCCCTACCCTGCATCTCTGCAACTGAAGACAGCTAACCGATTAGCCTCCCTACCCTGCATCTCTGCAACTGAAGACAGCTAACCGATTAGCCTCCCTACCCTGCATCTCTGCAACTGAAGACAGCTAACCGATTAGCCTCCCTACCCTGCATCTCTGCAACTGAAGACAGCTAACCGATTAGCCTCCCTACCCTGCATCTCTGCAACTGAAGACAGCTAACCGATTAGCCTCCCTACCCTGCATCTCTGCAACTGTAGACAGCTAACCGATTAGCCTCCTACCCTGCATCACTGCAACTGAAGACAGCTAACCGATTAGCCTCCCTCCTGTGCATCCTACCCTGCATCGCTGCAACTGTAGATAGCTAACCGATTAGCCTCCTACCCTGCATCGCTGCAACTGTCATAAGGTGAATGCACCAATTTGTAAGTCGCTCTGGATAAGAGCGTCTGCTAAATGACTTAAATGTAAATGTAAACTGTAGACAGCTAACCGATTAGCCTCCCTAATGTGCATCGCTGCAACTGAAGACAGCTAACCGATTAGCCTCCCTACTGTGCATCGCTGCAACTGAAGACAGCTAACCGATTAGCCTCCCTACTGTGCATCACTGCAACTGAAGACAGCTAACCGATTAGCCTCCCTACTGTGCATCGCTGCAACTGAAGACAGCTAACCGATTAGCCTCCCTACTGTGCATCGCTGCAACTGAAGACAGCTAACCGATTAGCCTCCCTACTGTGCATCGCTGCAACTGAAGACAGCTAACCGATTAGCTTCCTACCCTGCATCGCTGCAACTGTAGACAGCTAACCGATTAGCCTCCTACCCTGCCTCTCTCTAGCCAGTGTGTGTTAGTATTACTTAACAGAATAGTCATGATGCAGGCTATGGTTTGACTGGAGACAGTATGTGTTTATCACTGCTTAACAGAATAGTCATGATACAGGCTATGGTTTGACTGGATACAGTATGTGTTTATCACTGCTTAACAGAATAGTCATGATGCAGGCTATGGTTTGACTGGAGACAGTATGTGTTATCACTGCTTAACAGAATAGTCATGATACAGGCTATGGTTTGACTGGATACAGTATGTGTTTATCACTGCTTAACAGAATAGTCATGATACAGGCTATGGTTTGACTGGAGACAGTATGTGTTATCACTGCTTAACAGAATAGTCATGATACAGGCTATGGTTTGACTGGAGAGAGTATGTGTTATCACTGCTTAACAGAATAGTCATGATACAGGCTATGGTTTGACTGGAGACAGTATGTGTTATCACTGCTTAACAGAATAGTCATGATACAGGCTATGGTTTGACTGGAGACAGTATGTGTTATCACTGCTTAACAGAATAGTCATGATACAGGCTATGGTTTGACTGGAGACAGTATGTGTTATCACTGCTTAACAGAATAGTCATGATACAGGCTATGGTTTGACTGGATACAGTATGTGTTTATCACTGCTTAACAGAATAGTCATGATACAGGCTATGGTTTGACTGGAGACAGTATGTGTTATCACTGCTTAACAGAATAGTCATGATACAGGCTATGGTTTGACTGGAGACAGTATGTGTTATCACTGCTTAACAGAATAGTCATGATACAGGCTATGGTTTGACTGGAGACAGTATGTGTTATCACTGCTTAACAGAATAGTCATGATACAGGCTATGGTTTGACTGGAGACAGTATGTGTTTATCACTGCTTAACAGAATAGTCATGATACAGGCTATGGTTTGACTGGAGACAGTATGTGTTATCACTGCTTAACAGAATAGTCATGATACAGGCTATGGTTTGACTGGAGACAGTATGTGTTATCACTGCTTAACAGAATAGTCATGATACAGGCTATGGTTTGACTGGAGACAGTATGTGTTATCACTGCTTAACAGAATAGTCATGATACAGGCTATGGTTTGACTGGAGACAGTATGTGTTATCACTGCTTAACAGAATAGTCATGATACAGGCTATGGTTTGACTGGAGACAGTATGTGTTTATCACTGCTTAACAGAATAGTCATGAAGCGGGAGACGGTGGGAAAGGGTTGTGTGTGTCTTGAACTTTTTTGGGGAATATTAATATTGAGTGCTGGTAATGTTAATATATTATTGATAGACTTCTTAATGGCGGCCTGTGCGGTCAGACAGAAGAGTGCTTAGACTGTTTACACATTTCTTCCTTCAGCCTACTCTTTATTTCATCCTTAGTCGGCCTTCTGGAACAATCCGTCCAATCGTCTTTTTTACTGTCTACTTACTTGGTTTTTATTGCCTTTTAATTAGGCGATGTGAACACATGACCTTGCGTCTGTTTTCCGGTCACTGTCGCTACTTGTTTCTCCCGAGGTAGTGAGCAAAAGAATGGGAGACATGTAGCGGAGAGTGGTCCTCATAGTTAAAGCCCACTGACAGGTACAGTATCTCTCACTTACAAGTATCACTTAGCCTACTTAATGACCTGCCAGGCTTATGTTTGTGATGCTACAAGTTAAGCATATGACGGGTCGGGTTTGTTAGAGCAAGATTAGTATTATCCTTACTTTAGTTAGGAAACGTTTGTGTGAGTTGTTTTTGTGAGTGAGAATAAATAAATTACTATATAAATGCTTTTAAGAGTCAAAGCTAGGTCAATATGTTAATAATATTTTGAAGGATGTTTAGTAGTTAATATTGAAGTGAAAGTCATGCCTGACACATAAGCAAACCTAAATACATCAACACAACTGTTACATGTCAACACTGTTAAAGCTGCCAGCAACTTTGAAGGAGACAACAACAACAACAGCTAACCGATTAGCCTTCACTGCAACTGAAGACAGCTAACCGATTAGCCTCCCTACTGTGCATCGATGCAACTGAAAACAGCTAACCGATTAGCCTTCACTGCAACTGAAGACAGCTAACCGATTAGCCTCCCTACTGTGCATCGCTGCAACTGAAGACAGCTAACCGATTAGCCTTCACTGCAACTGAAGACAGCTAACCGATTAGCCTCCCTACTGTGCATCGCTGCAACTGAAGACAGCTAACCGATTAGCCTGCGCTGCAACTGAAGACAGCTAACCGATTAGCCTTCACTGCAACTGAAGACAGCTAACCGATTAGCCTCCCTACTGTGCATCGCTGCAACTGAAGACAGCTAACCGATTAGCCTCCCTACTGTGCATCGCTGCAACTGAAGACAGCTAACCGATTAGCCTGCACTGCAACTGAAGACAGCTAACCGATTAGCCTGCGCTGCAACTGAAGACAGCTAACCGATTAGCCTCCCTACTGTGCATCGCTGCAACTGTAGACAGCTAACCGATTAGCCTCCCTACTGTGCATCGCTGCAACTGAAGACAGCTAACCGATTAGCCTCCAACAAAAAAATCAATTTTCTGGAGTATCGCAACACATCCTGAGATGTTCTGATACATGACACAGTGTGTTGTGACATCAATTAATCAAGTGTTGTGCAACACCTTGCCAGGGACTGGGAACACCAACTGAAAATCTTAACATATTTAATAATTTTCCATTTTAAACAGGTTTTGGCAATCTGTTGTCAAGCTCAGTGTTCAAACCACCAACACTAACTGGAGGTTAAACTGCAAAAAATAAAAAATAAAATAATAATAATAATAATTTCGCACTTGCCTCTTCAGCTGAGGTGGGAATGGGTTGTGTCATCATTGAACGTCAGTTTGTCTGACGGTTTTGATCTACGTTCATCAAGATCCATTACACCTCATGACACGACAAGCTTAATACTAGTATAGAAATATCACTTCTCTTTCTTCAGACATACATCCGAACATCGTGTAAAAAAAAAATCAGAAACTCTACAAATATTGAATTACCCACAATTCCACAACAAATATTCTCCATAGGCCCTTATCATCAAATCAATATTTAGGCAATAAATAAATGTGTATTTCTACTCCATTGAGTGTATGAGATACACCGTTTTTGTGTTTTGATGTTTCCTTTTCACAACATTCTCTTAAAAAAACTCCAATATTCCGGTTGAAGAACCACTTAGGTTGTTTCAAGGTACTTCATTTCTGTTTTAAAACCCATTCTGTGCATTAAAATACTGACGTTGGATTTTTTACATTCAAACAACCTCCAAACACCATATCTCAGTTATAGGTGCAGTACTTGTTCATGGTTTCATTAGACAATCGTGGTGTTTTGAGACTTTTTTACAGTGTAACAGCATTCTTCAAGTCATGTGTTACCTGCGTTATATACCCACAGTGAGCAATATTATACCAATATACAACATTTTCACCAATGGACAGGAATCACTTCCTGTATCACTCCAGTTGTTCCCAACGCCTGTTTGAGTATCGTAATTAGAGATCATTAGAGTTACAGTACTGACTGTTCACAAAGATAATCTTCTCTGGTTTGATCTGATACGAAATGAATATTCAACACCAACTGGTTGAAGGAGACTGGGTTTTGACACCCCATGATAGATTTTTGAGTTACATTACGTCAATCGTATGGCTGCCAACTGTGAGTTTAAAAGTTGAATCCTAATCAAACCTTCAGTGTTCTGGGCGTCGTGTTCCAAATGCCACCCTATTGTCTATGAAGTGTATTACTGTTGACCAGAGCCCAAGTAGTGCACTATAAACGGAGATAAGGGTTCCATTTTGGACGTAGACGTAATCACAAATGCACTGAGTGGGAGTGATTAATCAGTGTCATCACGGGGTGTCTAGTTTGACAGGCAGTGAGGCCTGCCTGTGATAAGTGATTCAGCTTCTGCTTCAACATGAGACCTGTAATACAGTGGGGTGACTGTACACCGTCACGTCATAGTCTGATGAGACCTGTAATACAGTGGGGTGACTGTACACCGTCACGCCATAGTCTGATGAGACCTGTAATACAGTGGGGTGACTGTACACCGTCACGCCATAGTCTGATGAGACCTGTACTACAGTGGGGTGACTGTGGACCGTCACGTCATAGTCTGAGACCTGCAATACAATGGGGTGACTGTACACCGTCACGCCATAGTCTGATGAGACCTGTAACACAGTGGGGTTGACTGTGGACCGTCACATCATAGTCTGTCAGTCTCAATGAGAAAAAGTGTCAAGCATTTCAATAGAGGGAGAAAGATTAAACGCGTTGATAATGCATATGTCACTGTGACATCTTGCTAAACTGATGCCAAAGGTTGACACTACAATAAGCACTCTACATGTTCTTCCCTGTTTGACACCTTTCCACTCTTGCCATATGTACAAAGCTGATGAAATGGGTCATGTTAGGCCCATGACCCTCGGCTGGAATCATTTTCCCTCTTCATCTTTTTAGCAGTGGTACTGTGACACCCTTCAATTGCATAGTGGTTAGAGATCAATGTACCTCACCAAGCCCAGTATGACATTTATGCAACAAAAAAAAAGGCTTCTTTCTTGCTGAGTGTCTTGTGTGGAGGAGTACAGTGCAGGCAGGCATGGGTTGTGTCCCAAATGACACCTCGATTCAATCCTTCACCGTGAAGGGAGTAGTGTACCATATGGGAGGCAAACGCGGAATGACGTGGGTTAGAAGCCAGACGGCTGCTTACCTGTAGTCTACTGTACCTCTCAGTGACTTACCTGTAATCGAATGTACTTTTCAGTGAGTTACCTGTAGTCTACTGTACCTCTCATCTCTCAAGTGATTTACCTGTAGTCTGCTGTACTTCTCATCACTCAGTGACTTAACTGTAGTCTACCGTACTTCTCAGTGACTTACCTGTAGTCTACTGTACCTGTTGTCTCTCAGTGACTTACCTGTAGTCTACTGTACTTCTCATCTCTCAGTGATTTACCTGTAGTCTACTGTACCTGTTGTCTCTCAGTGACTTACCTGTAGTCTACTGTACCTGTCGTCTCTCAGTGACTTAGCTGTAGTCTACTGTACTTCTCATCTCTCAGTGATTTACCTGTAGTCTACTGTACCTGTTGTCTCTCAGTGACTTACCTGTAGTCTACTGTACTTCTCATCTCTCAGTGATTTACCTGTAGTCTACTGTACCTGTTGTCTCTCAGTGACTTACCTGTAGTCTACTGTACCTGTCGTCTCTCAGTGACTTAGCTGTAGTCTACTGTACTTCTCATCTCTCAGTGATTTACCTGTAGTCTGCTGTACCTCTCATCACTCAGTGACTTACCTGTAGTCTACTGTACCTGTTGTCTCTCAGTGACTTACCTGTAATCGAATGTACTTCTCAGTGAGTTACCTGTAGTCTACTGTACCTCTCATCACTCAGTGACTTAACTGTAGTCTACTGTACTTCTCAGTGACTTACCTGTAGTCTACTGTACCTGTTGTCTCTCAGTGACTTACCTGTAGTCTACTGTACCTCTCATCTCTCAGTGATTTACCTGTAGTCTGCTGTACCTCTCATCACTCAGTGATTTACCTGTAGTCTGCTGTACCTCTCATCACTCAGTGACTTAACTGTAGTCTACTGTACTTCTCAGTGACTTACCTGTAGTTGTCAGGACCCGGTTACGAACCCGGGTCTCCGGAGTGAGAAACAGTCACTTAACCAACTGAGCCACGAATAGTCGGCAGAACCCAGAAGATGAGGCAGACACAGCAGTACTTGAGACGGTGTATTTAATTAAGTAAAAAGTGAAGTCCTTCAGGAAAACATGTAACTCCACAACCTCAAACTGAATTCCACAAGAACAAAGGTAATCCTCCAAGACAAAAAGGTAAATCCACAAGGTGGTAGGTATAGCATAAAAGCCTCAAAAGATACTCAAAAATAAATAAACAAGAACAAAAAAAACAGAATTCCATAAGAGAGTCCACCGGGATCAACAAGAGTTCACAGAATACTAGGGCTGGGTGCTAACATACAAACACAGAGCAAAGAACTGAGGAAAACTAAGGGTTTAAATACAATCAGGGGAAACGAGGCACAGGTGCAAATAATAATGGGGATCAAGGGAAAACAAAAGGTCAAAAAGCACAATGGGGGCATCTAGTGACCAAAAACTGGAACAACCCTGGCCAAAACCTGACAGTAGTCTACTGTACCTGTTGTCTCTCAGTGACTTACCTGTAGTCTACTGAACCTGTTGTCTCTCAGTGAGTTACCTGTAGTCTACTGTACCTCTAAGAGTATTTTGTTGTATCTCTCTATTACTTTCCTTCTGAATCACGTCACTGAAAATCTGTATCTGGTTATTTTCTCAGTTGCAAGTGGTTTCTGCCTGGTGTTTGATGTCACTTGAAGTGTGAGAAAGAATGGCAAAAAACCCACATTTCATATCATACTGAACCTGTATGGTAATGTGTTCGTCCCATCTTCATATTTTCAGTTCACGTCAGTGATTCCGGTGTAAAGAGATGATGATCATGAAGGACACCCTATAATGAAGGGTGTCCTTCAGTTGGGCATTGATGTCAAGGGACAGCGTGACAAAAGTCACTTAGATTTTGTTTTAAAGCATGTCTAATTGAATTTTGATACGTAATTAAATCAAGCAATAAATCAATTCAGCTCCCTCTCTACAACTGACAATTCCAACCCTCGTGAGCATCACAAGACAATTATTATGAAGTTATTATCTGAAGCGAAGGATGGCTGTGTCTCTAGATGGGTCCCGTTGAGCTGCATACAGTCTTTTCAGCCAGAATGGGCTCAACCTTGAGACAAGCCTGAAAAGGACAAACCCCAACCTCAATGCTTTAACAAAGGTGCACTTGTATTTAACCTTTATTCAGCTTTATGTAGGAGTACGGTATATGAGGAGTTCTGGGGCGATAGGTAGCCTAGTGGTTAGAGCATAATGGTTGCAAGATTGAATCCCCGAGCTGACAAGGTAAAATAAATCTGTCCTTCTGCCCCTGAACAAGGCAGCTAACCCACTGTTCCTAGACCAGCTAACCCACTGTTCCTAGACCAGTTAACCCACTGTTCCTAGACCAGTTAACCCACTGTTCCTAGACCAGTTAACCCACTGTTCCTAGACCAGTTAACCCACTGTTCCTAGACCAGCTAACCCACTGTTCCTAGACCAGTTAACCCACTGTTCCTAGACCAGTTAACCCACTGTTCCTAGACCAGCTAACCCACTGTTCCTAGACCAGCTAACCCACTGTTCCTAGGCTGTCGCTGAAATAAATAAAACATGTTCTTAGTTAAATAAAGGTAAAATATGAAATATTCAGCTTTATGTATGTGGGAGTTTTAAAATGTGTAATATCTCTGCTTTTTGTATATAGTGTTAAAATGGTGGTAGAGTAATATATATATATTGAACAACAATATAACAGATTTACAGTTCATATAAGGAAATCAGTCTACTAAAATAAATTCATTAGGCCCTAGTCTATTGACCTCATGTTAAATATGATTATTTATTTAACTAGGCAAGTCAGTTAAGAACAAATTCTTATTTTCTACGACGGCCTACCAGGGGAACAGTGTGTTAACTGCCTCATTCAGGGACAGAATGACATATTTTTACCTTGTCAGCTCAGCGATTCCATCCAGCAATCTTTCAGTTACTGGCCCAACACTCTAACCACCACGCTACCTGCCATTGAAGTAATATGGGTAAAGGTTCATCTGCCTCACCCATTCTTGTGGGAAGCTGATATAGACCACAAAGGGCTAACTGTCAGTATCTGGATAATGTGTGAATTGCTTGATAATGTATGCGATATCAATCGAGAAGTATATTTTCTGGGTCACTTTAAATATTGACTGGCTTTCATCAAGCTGCCCACTCAAGAGAAAACTTCCAACTGTAATTAGTGGCTCCAATCTGGTTCAGGTTATTGATCAACCTACCAGGGTGTTACAAACAGTACAGGGATGAAATCATCAACATGTATTGAGCACGTCTTTATTAATGCTGAAGAAATTTGCTTGAAAGCAGTATCCAGATCCTTCGGATCAAGTGATCACACTATAGTAGCCATTTCTAGGAAAACCAAAGTTCCAAAGGTTGGGATTAATATATTGTATATGAGGTCATACAAGAAGTTTTGTAGTGATTCCTTTGTTGTTGATGTAAATAATATTTGCTGGTCTGTGGTGTGCAATGAGGAGCAACCAGATGCTGCTGGTCTGTGGTGTGCAATGAGGAGCAACCAGATGCTGCTGGTCTGTGGTGTGTAATGAGAAGCAACCAGATGCTGCTGGTCTGTGGTGTGTAATGAGGAGCAACCAGATGCTGCTGGTCTGTGGTGTGCAATGAGGAGCAACCAGATGCTGCTGGTCTGTGGTGTGTAATGAGAAGCAACCAGACGCTGCTGATCTGTGGTGTGCAATGAGGAGCAACCAGATGCTGCTGGTCTGTGGTGTGCAATGAGGAGCAACCAGACACTGCACTTGACACATTTTATGAAATTGCTTATTTCAGTTATTAATAAGCATGCACCTTATTTATGACAGCACAACCGATTGGCAAATGTATTGCAATTTGAGAAATCATGTGACTAAACTGGCAACGTATTAAAAGACAATCATTCTACTTTTGAACTCTGAGTGTGAAAGAGGTTTAGTTTGGTTTAGTTTAGTTTATTTTATTTTTACAGGGACAGTGCACATTAATCAACGTTTCAGTAAAAGTGCCGGTTTTAGCCAGCTGGCTAATTTTCAACCGCATTCCCTGGGCAGGTTATTAAAAACAATTACAATATAGACAATAGCACCATAGAACAAGCAAGACATAGCAACATATGACAAGCAAGACATAGCATACAGACAGAGCAACATAGGACAAGCAATACATAGCATACAGACAGAGCAACATAGAACAAAAAGCAGCAAAACAAAATTCATAAAAGCAACAAAGGTGAAGGTGAAAAAAGTATTGTTGTTTATCAACAATGACAAACCACCGGGGTCTGACAACTTGGATGGAAAATTACTGAGGATAATAGAGGACAATATTCCCACTCCTATTTGCCACATCTTACATTTAAGCCTACTAGAAAGTGTGTGCCCTAAAGTCAATCCAGCTGCCCTCAGGCCTGGAGGGAAGCTAAAGTCAATCCAGCTACCCAAGAATAGTACAGCCCCATTTACTGTCTCAAACAGCCGAACAATCAGCCTGTTATCAACCCTTAGTAAACTTTTGGAGAAAAAAATGCTATTTTACAGTAAACAAATGACAACAGATTTTCAGCACGATTATAAGGAAGGACATTCAATAAGCACCGCACTTACGCAAATGACTGATGATTGGCTGAGAGTAATTGATGATACAAATATTGTGGGAGCTGTTTTGTTAGACTTCCGTGCGGCTTTTGACATTATAGTCTGCTGCTGGAGCAATATATATGGCATCTCCAACATAATCCAGGTAGAATCACTAATTCCCCAGGGCAGCTGTCTAGGCACCTTATTTTTTTCAATCTTTACTAACAACATACCACTGGCTCTTAGTAAAGCCTGTGTGTCTATAGCGACTGAAATGACTGTAATACTTAACAAGGAGCTGCAGTTAGTTTCAGAGTGGGTGACAAGGAATAAGTTAGTCCAAAATATTTCTAAAACTAAAAGCATTATATTTGGGACCAATCATTCACTAAACTCTAAACCTCAACTAAATCTTGTAATGAATATGATGGCACCGAAGAGGATGGCTGACCTTTTACAACCAACTGTGCTATTATGTAGGTTTTTTTTTAAACTTATTTTTGTACATAATGTTGCTGCTACCGTCTCTTATGACCGAAAATAACTACTGGACATCAGAAGTGGTATTACTCACCACAGACTGGAAGAAGCTTTTTCCTTTAATGAGTCCGACGAGAAGGATATACTGCTTTCCCGGGAACAGGCCCAAATTCCCGTCAGTTGCATGAATTAAAAGACGGAGGAAAAGAGGAAGCAGATCGGGCGAGCGAGTAAACTCCCACTGCCATCCGCTCTACTTGCTAACACTCAATCATTGGAAAATAAAATTGACGACCTACGATTACAATTATCCTACCAACGTGACATTTAAAAACTGTAATATCTTTAATGTTTCACAGAGTCGCAGCCGAACGATGGCGTGGATAATAAAGAGCTGGTGGGATTTTTAAACGGCAGAACAGAGAAGAAGCTACGTCTGTTAAGACGAGGGGTGGGGGTGTGGGTCTTTTGTCAATAACAGCTGATTCGCAATGTCATTGGGGAACAGTGTGTCAACTGCCTTGTGCAGACACCTTCTGGTTACAGGCCTAACACTCTAACCACAAGGCTACCCACCACCCTAATATTAAAGACGTGTTGAGGTATTACTCACCTGAGGTAGAGTATCTTATGATAAGCTGTTGATAAGCTGTTGACCACACTATCTACCAAGAGAGTTCTCATCTGTATTATTCATAGCCGTCTATTTACCACCACAGACCGATGCTGGCACTAAAACCGCACTCAACCAGCTCTATAAGGCCATAAGCAAACAGGAAATGCTCAACCAGACGCGGCGCTCCTAGTGGCCGGGGACTTTAATACAGGAAAACTTAAATCACACACGGAGATAAATACAAAGCTCTCCCCCGCCCTCCATTTGGCAAATCTGACCATAATTCAATTAAATTCAATTAAATTCAAGTGGCAATGTTAACATTGCCAAAGCAATGTATATTGCTATATACCTGTATATAGCCTCCACACTGATTCGGTACCGGTACCCCCTGTATATAGCCTCCACACTGATTTGGTACCGGTACCCCCTGTATATAGCCTCCACACTGATTCGGTACCAGTACCCCCTGTATATAGCCTCCACACTGATTCGGTACCGGTACCCCCTGTATATAGCCTCCACACTGATTCGGTACTGGTACCCCCTGTATATAGCCTCCACACTGATTCGGTACCGGTACCCCCTGTATATAGCCTCCACACTGACTCGGTACCGGTACCCCCTGTATATAGCCTCCACACTGATTCGGTACCGGTACCCCTGTATATAGCCTCCACACTGATTCGGTACCGGTACCCCCTGTATATAGCCTCCACACTGATTCGGTACCGGTACCCCCTGTATATAGCCTCCACACTGATTCGGTACCGGTACCCCCTGTATATAGCCTCCACACTGACTCTGTACCGGTACCCCCTGTATATAGCCTCCACACTGACTCTGTACCGGTACCCCCTGTATATAGCCTCCACACTGATTCGGTACCGGTACCCCCTGTATATAGCCTCCACACTGACTCTGTACCGGTACCCCCTGTATATAGCCTCCACACTGACTCGGTACCGGTACCCCCTGTATATAGCCTCCACACTGACTCTGTACCGGTACCCCCTGTATATAGCCTCCACACTGACTCTGTACCGGTACCCCCTGTATATAGCCTCCACACTGACTCTGTACCGGTACCCCCTGTATATAGCCTCCACACTGATTCGGTACCGGTACCCCCTGTATATAGCCTCCACATTGACTCTGTACCGGTACCCCTTGTATATAGCCTCCACACTGATTCGGTACCGGTACCCCCTGTATATAGCCTCCACACTGACTCGGTACCGGTATCCCCTGTATATAGCCTCCACACTGATTCGGTACCGGTACCCCCTGTATATAGCCTCCACATTGACTCTGTACCGGTACCCCCTGTATATAGCCTCCACATTGACTCTGTACTGGTACCCCCTGTATATAGCCTCCACATTGACTCTGTACCGGTACCCCCTGTATATAGCCTCCACATTGACTCTGTACCGGTACCCCCTGTATATAGCCTCCACATTGACTCTGTACCGGTACCCCCTGTATATAGCCTCCACACTGATTCGGTACCGGTACCCCCTGTATATAGCCTCCACACTGACTCTGTACCGGTACCCCCTGTATATAGCCTCCACACTGACTCGGTACCGGTACCCCCTGTATATAGCCTCCACACTGACTCTGTACCGGTACCCCCTGTATATAGCCTCCACACTAACTCGGTACCGGTACCCCCTGTATATAGCCTCCACATTGATTCGGTACCGGTACCCCCTGTATATAGCCTCCACACTGATTCGGTACCGGTACCCCCTGTATATAGCCTCCACACTGACTCTGTACCGGTACCCCCTGTATATAGCCTCCACACTGACTCGGTACCGGTACCCCCTGTATATAGCCTCCACACTGACTCTGTACCGGTACCCCCTGTATATAGCCTCCACACTAACTCGGTACCGGTACCCCCTGTATATAGCCTCCACATTGATTCGGTACCGGTACCCCCTGTATATAGCCTCCACACTGATTCGGTACCGGTACCCCCTGTATATAGCCTCCACACTGATTCGGTACCGGTACCCCCTGTATATAGCCTCCACACTGATTCGGTACCGGTACCCCCTGTATATAGCCTCCACATTGACTCTGTACCGGTACCCCTTGTATATAGCCTCCACACTGATTCGGTACCGGTACCCCCTGTATATAGCCTCCACACTGACTCGGTACCGGTATCCCCTGTATATAGCCTCCACACTGATTCGGTACCGGTACCCCCTGTATATAGCCTCCACATTGACTCTGTACCGGTACCCCCTGTATATAGCCTCCACATTGACTCTGTACCGGTACCCCCTGTATATAGCCTCCACATTGACTCTGTACCGGTACCCCCTGTATATAGCCTCCACATTGACTCTGTACCGGTACCCCCTGTATATAGCCTCCACATTGACTCTGTACCGGTACCCCCTGTATATAGCCTCCACACTGATTCGGTACCGGTACCCCTGTATATAGCCTCCACACTGACTCTGTACCGGTACCCCCTGTATATAGCCTCCACACTGACTCGGTACCGGTACCCCCTGTATATAGCCTCCACACTGACTCTGTACCGGTACCCCCTGTATATAGCCTCCACACTAACTCGGTACCGGTACCCCTGTATATAGCCTCCACATTGATTCGGTACCGGTACCCCCTGTATATAGCCTCCACACTGATTCGGTACCGGTACCCCCTGTATATAGCCTCCACACTGATTCGGTACCGGTACCCCCTGTATATAGCCTCCACACTGATTCGGTACCGGTACCCCCTGTATATAGCCTCCACACTGATTCGGTACCGGTACCCCCTGTATATAGCCTCCACACTGATTCGGTACCGGTACCCCCTGTATATAGCCTCCACACTTATTCGGTACCGGTACCCCTGTATATAGCCTCCACACTGATTCGGTACCGGTACCCCCTGTATATAGCCTCCACACTGATTCGGTACCGGTACCCCTGTATATAGCCTCCACATTGACTCTGTACCGGTACCCCCTGTATATAGCCTCCACATTGACTCTGTACCGGTACCCCCTGTATATAGCCTCCACATTGACTCTGTACCGGTACCCCTGTATATAGCCTCCACACTGATTCGGCACCGGTACCCCTGTATATAGCCTCCACACTGACTCTGTACCGGTACCCCCTGTATATAGCCTCCACACTGACTCGGTACCGGTACCCCCTGTATATAGCCTCCACACTGACTCTGTACCGGTACCCCCTGTATATAGCCTCCACACTAACTCGGTACCGGTACCCCCTGTATATAGCCTCCACATTGATTCGGTACCGGTACCCCCTGTATATAGCCTCCACACTAACTCGGTACCGGTACCCCCTGTATATAGCCTCCACACTGATTCGGTACCGGTACCCCTGTATATAGCCTCCACACTGATTCGGTACCGGTACCCCCTGTATATAGCCTCCACACTGATTCGGTACCGGTACCCCCTGTATATAGCCTCCACACTGATTCGGTACCGGTACCCCCTGTATATAGCCTCCACACTGATTCGGTACCGGTACCCCTGTATATAGCCTCCACACTGATTCGGTACCGGTACCCCCTGTATATAGCCTCCACACTGATTCGGTACCGGTACCCCTGTATATAGCCTCCACACTGATTCGGTACCGGTACCCCCTGTATATAGCCTCCACACTGATTCGGTACCAGTACCCCTGTATATAGCCTCCACACTGATTCGGTACCGGTACCCCCTGTATATAGCCTCCACACTGATTCGGTACCAGTACCCCTGTATATAGCCTCCACACTGATTCGGTACCGGTACCCCCTGTATATAGCCTCCACACTGATTCGGTACCGGTACCCCCTGTATATAGCCTCCACACTGATTCGGTACCGGTACCCCCTGTATATAGCCTCCACACTGATTCGGTACCGGTACCCCCTGTATATAGCCTCCACACTGATTCGGTACCGGTACCCCCTGTATATAGCCTCCACACTGATTCGGTACCGGTACCCCCTGTATATAGCCTCCACACTGATTCGGTACCGGTACCCCCTGTATATAGCCTCCACACTGATTCGGTACCGGTACCCCCTGTATATAGCCTCCACACTGATTCGGTACCGGTACCCCTGTATATAGCCTCCACACTGATTCGGTACCGGTACCCCTGTATATAGCCTCCACACTGACTCTGTACCGGTACCCCCTGTATATAGCCTCCACACTGACTCTGTACCGGTACCCCCTGTATATAGCCTCCACACTGACTCTGTACCGGTACCCCCTGTATATAGCCTCCACACTGATTCGGTACCGGTACCCCCTGTATATAGCCTCCACATTGACTCTGTACCGGTACCCCTTGTATATAGCCTCCACACTGATTCGGTACCGGTACCCCCTGTATATAGCCTCCACACTGACTCGGTACCGGTATCCCCTGTATATAGCCTCCACATTGACTCTGTACCGGTACCCCCTGTATATAGCCTCCACATTGACTCTGTACCGGTACCCCCTGTATATAGCCTCCACATTGACTCTGTACCGGTACCCCCTGTATATAGCCTCCACATTGACTCTGTACCGGTACCCCCTGTATATAGCCTCCACATTGACTCTGTACCGGTACCCCTGTATATAGCCTCCACATTGACTCTGTACCGGTACCCCTGTATATAGCCTCCACACTGATTCGGTACCGGTACCCCCTGTATATAGCCTCCACACTGACTCTGTACCGGTACCCCCTGTATATAGCCTCCACACTGACTCGGTACCGGTACCCCCTGTATATAGCCTCCACACTGACTCTGTACCGGTACCCCCTGTATATAGCCTCCACACTAACTCGGTACCGGTACCCCCTGTATATAGCCTCCACACTAACTCGGTACCGGTACCCCCTGTATATAGCCTCCACATTGATTCGGTACCGGTACCCCCTGTATATAGCCTCCACACTGATTCGGTACCGGTACCCCCTGTATATAGCCTCCACACTGATTCGGTACCGGTACCCCCTGTATATAGCCTCCACACTGATTCGGTACCGGTACCCCCTGTATATAGCCTCCACACTGATTCGGTACCGGTACCCCCTGTATATAGCCTCCACACTGATTCGGTACCGGTACCCCCTGTATATAGCCTCCACACTGACTCTGTACCGGTACCCCCTGTATATAGCCTCCACACTAACTCGGTACCGGTACCCCCTGTATATAGCCTCCACATTGATTCGGTACCGGTACCCCTGTATATAGCCTCCACACTGATTCGGTACCGGTACCCCCTGTATATAGCCTCCACACTGATTCGGTACCGGTACCCCTGTATATAGCCTCCACACTGATTCGGTACCGGTACCCCTGTATATAGCCTCCACACTGATTCGGTACCGGTACCCCTGTATATAGCCTCCACACTGATTCGGTACCGGTACCCCCTGTATATAGCCTCCACACTGATTCGGTACCGGTACCCCTGTATATAGCCTCCACACTGATTCGGTACCGGTACCCCCTGTATATAGCCTCCACACTGATTCGGTACCGGTACCCCCTGTATATAGCCTCCACACTGATTCGGTACCGGTACCCCTGTATATAGCCTCCACACTGATTCGGTACCGGTACCCCCTGTATATAGCCTCCACACTGATTCGGTACCGGTACCCCCTGTATATAGCCTCCACACTGATTCGGTACCGGTACCCCCTGTATATAGCCTCCACACTGATTCGGTACCGGTACCCCTGTATATAGCCTCCACACTGACTCTGTACCGGTACCCCTGTATATAGCCTCCACACTGATTCGGTACCGGTACCCCCTGTATATAGCCTCCACACTGACTCTGTACCGGTACCCCCTGTATATAGCCTCCACACTGATTCGGTACCGGTACCCCCTGTATATAGCCTCCACACTGACTCTGTACCGGTACCCCCTGTATATAGCCTCCACACTGACTCTGTACCGGTACCCCCTGTATATAGCCTCCACACTGACTCTGTACCGGTACCCCCTGTATATAGCCTCCACACTGACTCGGTACCGGTACCCCCTGTATATAGCCTCCACACTGACTCTGTACCGGTACCCCCTGTATATAGCCTCCACACTGACTCGGTACCGGTACCCCCTGTATATAGCCTCCACACTGACTCTGTACCGGTACCCCCTGTATATAGCCTCCACACTGACTCTGTACCGGTACCCCCTGTATATAGCCTCCACACTGACTCTGTACTGGTACCTCCTGTATATAGCCTCCACACTGACTCTGTACCGGTACCCCCTGTATATAGCCTCCACACTGACTCTGTACTGGTACCTCCTGTATATAGCCTCCACACTGATTCGGTACCGGTACCCCCTGTATATAGCCTCCACACTGACTCTGTACCGGTACCCCCTGTATATAGCCTCCACACTGATTCGGTACCGGTACCCCCTGTATATAGCCTCCACACTGATTCGGTACCGGTACCCCCTGTATATAGCCTCCACACTGATTCGGACGGTACCCCCTGTATATAGCCTCCACACTGATTCGGTACCGGTACCCCTGTATATAGCCTCCACATTGACTCTGTACCGGTACCCCCTGTATATAGCCTCCACATTGACTCTGTACCGGTACCCCCTGTATATAGCCTCCACATTGACTCTGTACCGGTACCCCCTGTATATAGCCTCCACATTGACTCTGTACCGGTACCCCCTGTATATAGCCTCCACATTGACTCTGTACCGGTACCCCCTGTATATAGCCTCCACACTGATTCGGTACCGGTACCCCCTGTATATAGCCTCCACACTGACTCTGTACTGGTACCCCCTGTATATAGCCTCCACATTGACTCTGTACCGTAACACCCTGTATATAGCCTCCACATTGACTCTGTACCGTAACACCCTGTATATAGCCTCCACATTGACTCGGTACCGGTACCCCCTGTATATAGCCTCCACATTGACTCTGTACTGGTACCCCCTGTATATAGCCTTGTTATTGTTATGTTATTGTGTTACTTTTTATTATTTTACATTTTTTTACTTTAGTTTATTTGGTAAATATTTTCTTAACTCTTCTTGAACTGCACTGTTGGTTAAGGGCTTGTAAGTAAAGCATTTCACGGTAAAGTCTACACTTATTGTATCCGGCGCATGTGACAAATAAAGTTTGATTTGGTTTGACATTTGAAGCTGCTTGAAGTAACAATGGATTGTAAACTGTCATGGTCAAAACATATTGGTACAACAGTAGCTAAGTTTGGGAGACATCTGTCCATAATAAAGCGCTACTCTGCATTCTTAACAACAAAATCAACAGGGCAGGTCCTACTGGTCCTAGTTTTGGCGCACCTTGACTACTGTTCAGTAGTGTGGTCAGGTGATACAAAGAGGGACTTAGGAAAACTGCAACTGTCTCAGAACAGGGCATCACGGCTGGCCCTTGGATGTACACAGAGCTAACATTAATAATATGCATGTCAATCACTCCTGGCTCAAAGTGGAGGAGAGATCGACTTCATCACTACTTGTATTTGTGAGAGGTACTGACATATTGAATGCGCCGAGCTGAAAAGACTATGGTTGTAAAATATGTTATGAATGCATTGTAATGTTTTTAAAAATTGTGTAAATGCCTTCGTTTTTTGCTGGACCCCAGGAAGAGTAGCTGCTGCGTTGGCAGGAACTAATGAGGATCCATAATAAATACATGTACAAATACATGACTGGGCAAGGTTGCAGCCATTGGCCCATCCATTAGGGAGCCAGGCCCAGCCAATCAGAATTTATTTTACCTCACAAACGCACTTTATTACAGACAGAAATACTCAGTTTCATCAGCTGTCTGGGTGGCTGGTCTAAGACAATCCCGCAGGTGAAGAAGCCGGACGTGGAGGTCCTGGGTTGGCGTGGTTAAAGATGGTCTGCGACTGTGAGGCTGGTTTGGACAATGGCTTTGGCTTATGTCAGAGAAATTAACATTCAATTGTATAAATTCTCTGGCAACAGCTCTGGTGGACATTCCTGCAGTCAGCATGCCAATTGCACAAATCTGTGACATTGTGTTGTATTACAAAATGCCCATTTTAGAGTGGCCTTTCATTGTCACCCAGCACAAGGTGCACCTGTGTAATGATCATGCTGTTTAATCAGCTTCTTGATATGCCACATTTGTCAGGTGGATGGATTACGTGGGAAAAGGAGAAATGCTCACTAACAGGGATGTAAACAAATGTGTGTGCAACATATTTGAGAGAAATGAGCTTTTTCTGTGCGTATGAAACAGTTCTAGGATCTGATATTTCAGCTCATGAAACCCGGGAACCAACACTTTACATGTTGTGTTTATATTTTTTTGTTCAATATATATTTTAAGGATTAAAGGACATTGTCACCATCGTGATCTTCTAAAGCATATTTTATTGTGTCATCTGTGAAGTTAATATTTTTTTTCAACCTTTATTTAACCAGGCAAGTCAGTTAAGAACAAATTCTTATTTTCAATGACGGCCTAGGAACGGTGGGTTAACTGCCTGTTCAGGAACAGAACGACAGATTTGTACCTTGTCAGCTAAGGGGTTTGAACTTGCAACCTTCCGGTTACTAGTCCAACGCTCTAACCACTAGGCTACCCTACCCTGCTGCCCCCCTACCCTGTATTAGATGTTATGTATATTTTTCTCTTTTAGCTAACAATACAAACGTATATACCAGATCATATAAGCATCATATGATTATTCCTACATTTAACCCAACATGTATGTATTCCTGCATTTAACCCAACATGTATGTATTCCTGCATTTAACCCAACATGTATGTATTCCTGCATTTAACCCAACATGTATGTATTCCTGCATTTAACCCAACATGTATGTATTCCTGCATTTAACCCAACATGTATGTATTCCTGCATTTAACCCAACATGTATGTATTCCTGCATTTAACCCAACATGTAGGTATTCCTGCATTTAACCCAACATGTATGTATTCCTGCATTTAACCCAACATGTATGTATTCCTGCATTTAACCCAACATGTATGTATTCCTGCATTTAACCCAACATGTAGGTATTCCTGCATTTAACCCAACATGTATGTATTCCTGCATTTAACCCAACATGTATGTATTCCTGCATTTAACCCAACATGTAGGTATTCCTGCATTTAACCCAACATGTAGGTATTCCTGCATTTCACCCAACATGTAGGTATTCCTGCATTTAACCCAACATGTAGGTATTCCTGCATTTAACCCAACATGTAGGTATTCCTGCATTTAACCCAACATGTAGGTATTCCTGCATTTAACCCAACATGTAGGTATTCCTGCATTTCACCCATCCTTTAAGTTCTTGGGAGTTGAAGTGCCCTTTGAGACAGACTCTGAAATCACGGTGTTTAAGTCCGGAGAAAGAATAGACGGTCAATGAATAAAAAGAGATGATCAAATTGGTATGAAAAAAGCCAATTGTGTATTTAAATAAAACACATGAAAATCACTTGACTGATGTAACTCCCTAGACAACTAACCAGATCAGACCAGTGAGATGATGTCATAAATGAGTCCTCCCTCCCAAAACAATGACCTCTTAGCCTGCTTCTCCAGCATAATTTGATGAGCAAAGAAGAACATTGATGAATTTTTTAAATTATGACGCCGCTTGGGAGGCGGCTCAGGGATCCAACAAACACGTCAAGCTATTCTGCCTTTTATTCTCACCTCAAGTGCGTTCAAAATGGCACCCTATTCCCTATATAGTGGACCACTTTTGACAAGACTCTGGTCAAACGTAGTGCACTATATGAAATTATGGTGCCATTTGGGATGTAGCCCTCTTCTTGAATTCAGCCAATTTTGTCGGTCCAAATGAAACAGGGAAAGGTTAGAGTGTGGAGGAATTAACACCAGGCAGCCTAATGAAATCAGGAAGGGCTATCCGCTGGTACTGAGGACAATCAATATGTTGCATCGCAATTAAATTTCAATTCAATTTATTTCAATTAAATTACATTTCAATTATATTATATTACATTTCAACTCAATTTAAGGGCGCTTTATTAGCATGAGAAATGTATGATAACATTGCCAAAGCAAGTGAAATAGATCATTAACAGAAGGGAAATAAACTATACAAATGTAACAGTAAACATTAAAAAATAATAATAAAGCCATTTCAAATATTCATATTATGTGTTGTAATAATGTGCAAATAGTTTAAGTAGAAATGGGAATATATATTTTTGAACATAAATATACTAGTTTGTATTTCCAATGGTGTGTGTTCTTCACTGGTTGCCCTTTTCTTGTGGGAACACGTAACAAGTCTTGCTCAAGTATTGTGATGGCACACTGTGGTAATTCACCCAATGGATATGGGAGTTGATCAAAATTGGATTTGTTTTCAAATTCTTTGTGGGTCTGTGTAATCTGTGGGAAGTATGTGTCTCTAATAGGTTCATACATTTGGCACGAGGTTAGGAAGTGCAGCTCAGTTTCCACCTCAAATCAAATCAAATCAAATCAAATTTTATTTGTCACATACACATGGTTAGCAGATGTTAATGCGAGTGTAGCGAAATGCTTGTGCTTCTAGTTCCGACAATGCAGTGATAACCAACAAGTAATCTAACTAACAATTCCAAAACTACTGTCTTATACACAGTGTAAGGGGATAAGGAACATGTACATAAGGATATATGAATGAGTGATGGTACAGAGCAGCATACAGTAGATGGTATCGAGTACAGTATATACATATGAGATGAGTGTGTAGACAAAGTAAACAAAGTGGCATAGTTAAAGTGGCTAGTGATACATGTGTTACATAAGGATGCAGTCGATGTTGTAGAGTACAGTATATACATATGCATATGAGATGAATAATGTAGGGTAAGTAACATTATATAAGGTAGCATTGTTTAAAGTGGCTAGTGATATATTTACATCATTTCCATCAATTCCCATTATTAAAATGGCTGGAGTTGGGTCAGTGTCAATGACAGTGTGTTGGCAGCAGCCACTCAATGTTAGTGGTGGCTATTTAACAGTCTGATGGCCTTGAGATAGAAGCTGTTTTTCAGTCTCTCGGTCCCAGCTTTGATGCACCTGTACTGACCTCGCCTTCTGGATGATAGCGGGGTGAACAGGTAGTGGTTCGGGTGGTTGATGTCCTTGATGATCTTTATGGCCTTCCTGTAACAACGGGTGGTGTAGGTGTCCTGGAGGGCAGGTAGTTTGCCCCCGGTGATGCGTTGTGCAGTCCTCACTACCCTCTGGAGAGCCTTACGGTTGAGGGCGGAGCAGTTGCCGTACCAGGCGGTGATACAGCCCGCCAGGATGCTCTCGATTGTGCATCTGTAGAAGTTTGTGAGTGCTTTTGGTGACAAGCCGAATTTCTTCAGCCTCCTGAGGTTGAATAGGCGCTGCTGCGCCTTCTTCACGACGCTGTCAGTGTGAGTGGACCAATTCAGTTTGTCTGTGATGTGTATGCCGAGGAACTTAAAACTAGCTACCCTCTCCACTACTGTTCCATCGATGTGGATAGGGGGTGTTCCCTCTGCTGTTTCCTGAAGTCCACAATCATCTCCTTAGTTTTGTTGACGTTGAGTGTGAGGTTATTTTCCTGACACCACACTCCAAGGGCCCTCACCTCCTCCCTGTAGGCCGTCTCGTCGTTGTTGGTAATCAAGCCTACCACTGTTGTGTCGTCCGCAAACTTGATGATTGAGTTGGAGGCGTGCGTGGCCACACAGTCGTGGGTGAACAGGGAGTACAGGAGAGGGCTCAGAACGCACCCTTGTGGGGCCCCCGTGTTGAGGATCAGCGGGGAGGAGATGTTGTTGCCTACCCTCACCACCTGGGGGCGGCCCGTCAGGAAGTCCAGTACCCAGTTGCACAGGGCGGGGTCGAGACCCAGGGTCTCGAGCTTGATGACGAGCTTGGAGGGTACTATGGTGTTGAATGCCGAGCTGTAGTCGATGAACAGCATTCTCACATAGGTATTCCTCTTGTCCAGGTGGGTTATGGCAGTGTGCAGTGTGGTTGAGATTGCATCGTCTGTGGACCTATTTGGGCGGTAAGCAAATTGGAGTGGGTCTAGGGTGTCAGGTAGGGTGGAGGTGATATGGTCCTTGACTAGTCTCTCAAAGCACTTCATGATGACGGAAGTGAGTGCTACGGGGCGGTAGTCGTTTAGCTCAGTTACCTTAGCTTTCTTGGGAACAGGAACAATGGTGGCCCTCTTGAAGCATGTGGGAACAGCAGACTGGTATAGGGATTGATTGAATATGTCCGTAAACACACCGGCCAGCTGGTCTGCGCATGCTCGGAGGGCGCGGCTGGGGATGCCGTCTGGGCCTGCAGCCTTGCGAGGGTTAACACGTTTAAATGTCTTACTCACCTCGGCTGCAGTGAAGGAGAGACTGCATGTTTCCGTTGCAGGCCGTGTCAGTGGCACTGTATTGTCCTCAAAGCGGGCAAAAAGTTATTTAGTCTGCCTGGGAGCAAGACATCCTGGTCCGTGACTGGGCTGGATTTCATCTTGTAGTCCGTGATTGACTGTAGACCCTGCCACATGCCTCTTGTGTCTGAGCCATTGAATTGAGATTCCACTTTGTCTCTGTACTGACGCTAGCTTGTTTGATAGCCTTACGGAGGGAATAGCTGCACTGTTTGTATTCAGTCATGTTGCCAGACACCTTGCCCTGATTAAAAGCAGTGGTTCGCGCTTTCAGTTTCACGCGAATGCTGCCATCAATCCACGGTTTCTGGTTAGGGGATGTTTTTATCGTTGCTATGGGAACGACATCTTCGACGCACGTTCTAATGAACTCGCACACCGAATCAGCGTATTCGTCAATATTCCCATCTGACGCAATACGAAACATGTCCCAGTCCACGTGATGGAAGCAGTCTTGGAGTGTGGAGTCAGCTTGGTCTGACCAGCGTTGGACAGACCTCAGCGTGGGAGCCTCTTGTTTTAATTTCTGTCTGTAGGCAGGGATCAGCAAAATGGAGTCGTGGTCAGCTTTTCCGAAAGGGGGGCGGGGCAGGGCCTTATATGCGTCGCGGAAGTTAGAGTAACAATGATCCAAGGTTTTACCACCCCTGGTTGCGCAATCGATATGCTGATAAAATTTAGGGAGTCTTGTTTTCAGATTGGCTTTGTTAAAATCCCCAGCTACAATGAATGCAGCCTCCGGATAAATGTTTTCCAGTTTGCAAAGAGTTAAATAAAGTTCGTTCAGAGCCATCGATGTGTCTGCTTGGGGGGATATATACGGCTGTGATTATAATCGAAGAGAATTCTCTTGGAAGATAATGCGGTCTACATTTGATTGTGAGGAATTCTAAATCAGGTGAACAGAAGGATTTGAGTTCCTGTATGTTTTCTTCATCACACCATGTCCCGTTAGTCATGAGGCATACGCCCCCTCCACTCTTCTTACCAGAGAGATGTTTGTTTCTGTCGGCGCGATGCGTGGAGAAACCCGTTGGCTGCACCGCCCTGGATAGCGTTTTCCCAGTAAGCCATGTCTCCGTAAAGCAGAGAACGTTGCAGTCTCTGATGTCCCTCTGGAATGCCACCCTTGCTCGGATTTCATCAACCTTGTTGTCGAGAGACTGGACATTGGCAAGAAGAATACTGGGAAGTGGTGCGCGATGTGCCCTTTTCCGGAGTCTGACCAGAACACCGCCGCGTTTCCCTCTTTTTCGGAGTCGTTTCCTTGGGTCGCTGCATGCGATCCATTCCGTTGTCCTGTTTGTAAGGCAGAACACAGGATCCGCGTCGCGGAAAACATATTCTTGGTCGTACTGATGGTGAGTTGACGCTGATCTTATATTCGGTAGTTCTTCTCGACTGTATGTAATGAAACCTAAGATGACCTGGGGTACTAATGTAAGAAATAACACGTAAAAAAACAAAAAACTGCATAGTTTCCTAGGAACGCGAAGCGAGGCGGCCATCTCAGTCGGCGCCGGAGGCAGCATTTTGGAGGCAGTGTGCACATAGCCTGTCTTCTCTTGAGAGCCAGGTCTGCCTTCGGCTGCCTTTCTCAATAGCAAGGCTATGCTCACTGAGTCTGTACATAGTCAAAGCTTTGAGTCAGTCACAGTAGTCAGGTATTCTGCCACTGTGTACTCTGTTTAGGGCCAAATAGCATTCTCGTTTCCTCTGTTTTTTTGGGAAATTATTTCCAATGTGTCAAGTAATCATGTTTTTGGTTTCTCATGATTTGGTTGGCTCTAATTGTGTTGCTGTCCTGGGGCTCTGTGGGGTCTGTTTGTGTTTGTAAACAGAGCCCCAGAGCCAGCTGGCTTAGGGGGCTCTTCCCCAGGTTTATTGTCCTGTAGGTGATGGCTTTGATATGGAAGATTTGGGTTGTAGGTGGTTGTAGAATTGAACGTCTCTATTCTGGATTTTGGTAATTAGCGGGTATGGGCCTAAATCTGCCTGCATTATTCTCTCTCTCTCTCTCTCTCTCTCTCTCTCTCTCTCTCTCTCTCTCTCTCTCTCTCTCTCTCTCTCTCTCTCTCTCTCTCTCTCTCTCTCTCCTACTGGACGGCTTGCTGCTTTGAGAGAAAGGGATTGTTAAGGGGAAACACTCACCACGTAATGGTAAATCTCTGCCATTTCCTGGTTGCTAAATCTCTAATCGTCAATTGTGTTTATGTTACCAAAAAAGCTAGTTTAGTGTAGAAAATAATTGTACCATCTAAAGCGCTGTGAAATATATTTCTCATAACTAAAAATATAGTATGAACAGCTGCTTGAAGCTGGTGTTCAAAACCTAAAGACACAAAAGCTAAACTTAAGAACTGGAAGCATAGAAATAGAGCACATAGAACAGACCTATTGTTTTTAGACTTGCTTTCGATGAGAAGGACAGATCTATAACTCACATATGTGAGTATTTATATGTGAATTTGGTCGGATCACCTAAAATGTTATATATTGCTACATGAAAGTAAACTACAACCCCATTACGCACTCAGGCCAGGGTGGCATATGTCAAACTGACAGAATTCACACCTCTTAACCCTTGTCGTGTAAAGAGATCTTCCCTTATTTGAGTGTGAATAATTAGCTATAGGTTGTTAAGTTGAAGTTAAGTTAAGTTGAAACGATGAAAAAGTATGTTCGCCAATTTTATTTTCATTTTAGTAGATGTATTGTTGAAAATGTAAAACAGACTGATCACCTACAATCTGAAGTTCACAAGAAATATAAGTTATGGTAAGGAATGTACACTCGAGCTATGTCAGGCTCATACGGTAATGTCAGCTGACGGGAGTAGGCCTGCAGCTACGAAACACTGACAGTCCGACTGAGTTGTGAAAGAGCCGTCTCCTACCCTGCGTTAATAAACACAGGCATCCCAAACCCGTCTATCGGTTGCACAAGTCCACGGCCCCACATTGACACTGGAGTACTGAGCTGTCATGACACAGCTCGGTCTTGACCGTCATTTCAAAGAATTCACACAGTTGAACAGCAGTTGACTATAACCGTTCTCACCACTCACTACTCACCAAAGAGATCCTCCGGTCACGACTGAAGTAATAGGAAACGAAAAGGAGTGGGATTGCTTTGGCAGCTCAGCCAAGATGAGCTCTCTCTGCTTCTGTCTTCACATCTTTAAAGTTATTTACACTGTTAAATAAACTGTGAAGTGAGCAGACTGACTGCAGTGACTGGAGGGAGGGAGGGAGCACCCAGATCTCATTAGTGTTAAACTATTAAGAGTACAAGGGCCCCGGAGTCAATGTCTTAACACTTAATTTATCGCATCATACACTACATTTCATATCATTCTCCCAATCTACTCCATTTTCAGTAGAAAACGAAATATTCAGATCTTAATTCACTGCCCATAGACAGACAATACACAGTCCTCTACTTACTGCCCTAGACAGACAGTACACAGATCTTCACTTACTGCCCTAGACAGACAGTACACAGATCTCACTTACTGCCCTAGACAGACAGTACCCAGATCTCACTTACTGCCCTAGACAGACAGTACCCAGATCTCACTTACTGCCCTAGACAGACAGTACACAGATCTCACTTACTGCCCTAGACAGACAGTACCCAGATCTCACTTACTGCCCTAGACAGACAGTACCCAGATCTCACTTACTTACTGCCCAGACAGACAGTACCCAGATCTCACCTAGACAGACAGTACCCAGATCTCACTTACTGCCCTAGACAGACAGTACACAGATCTTCACTTACTGCCCTAGACAGACAGTACCCAGATCTCACTTACTGCCCTAGACAGACAGTACCCAGATCTCACTTACTGCCCTAGACAGACAGTACCCAGATCTCACTTACTGCCCTAGACAGACAGTACCCAGATCTCACTTACTACACTGTGAACTCTTCAGCTTTCAAAACATTCAAACCTTTATCCTTCAGCCCTGCCAGGCTTGGTCCTGTACTGTACAGATGCTTGGGGAAGTTAAATAATAAACACAGTGCCCAGGGGACTGTGGGCGACCCCTGTCGATGTTTCTCACTCATAGTAAACATGCTAAGGCTTCTCTGACTCCTGTGACCTCTGCAACGACAGATAACAACTGATAGATAGGGTTGGCTGGCGAAACAACCACAGACAAGATGTAGGGTTGGCTGGTTAAACAACCACAGACAAGATGTAGGGTTGGCTGGTGAAACAACCACAGACATATGTAGGGTTGGCTGGTGAAACAACCACAGACAAGATGTAGGGTTGGCTGGTTAAACAACCACAGACAGATGTAGGGTTGGCTGGTGAAACAACCACAGACAAGATGTAGGGTTGAAACAACCACAGACTGGCTGGTGAAACAACCACAGACAAGATGTAGGGTTGGCTGGTGAAACAACCACAGACATATGTAGGGTTGGCTGGTGAAACAACCACAGACAAGATGTAGGGTTGGCTGGTTAAACAACCACAGACAAGATGTAGGGTCGGCTGGTTAAACAACCACAGACAAGATGTAAGGGTCGGCTGGTTAAACAACCACAGACAGATGTAGGGTTGGCTGGTGAAACAATCACAGTACAGTACTCTGTGGCACCGCAAACAAATTGCCAGACAAACACCACACATTAGGTTGCAAGGATTGCCAAAACACACTTTAGGAAAAACAGATATTATTATGTTAGCAATTTACCATTTTCATCTATACAGGTAGATAGATGGACTTTCTGTAAAGAAAGACACGAAGACACAAGGCTGGAAAGAAAATAAAACAGGGGATGAGTTCAATGAGGGAAATAGTTTGCAAATGTTTGCAAATGTTAGCTAATGTTAACTTTAACACATTACATTTGTTTTGTGTTAGCTGGAAACGTTAGCTAACAGTTTGAGAAGGAAGTTTTCGGCAAAAGTCAGTGTCTGTTTTGGGGTCTAAACTCCCTCTACAAATAATAATGTAACCATGAAGGATTTTTCACATTAGTAGGAAAATATACGAGGGTTATAACCATATCATCACGGGAGAACAAGGGTTATAACCATCATCATAACCATATCGTCACGGGAGAACGAGGGTTATACCCATATCATCACGGGAGAACAAGGGTTATAACCATATTGTCACGGGAGAACGAGGGTTATAACCATATCATCACGGGAGAACAAGGGTTATAACCATATTGTCACGGGAGAACGAGGGTTATAACCATATCGTCACGGGAGAACGAGGGTTATACCCATACAGTATCAACAATGGGGATAGTGTATGTGACCTTGAACAATATGATTGTTGTTCATATTATATCTACAGACTGTAAGTGATGTCAGTAATGTTTTATGTATTATTTAAAGACTCTGAATGGAGAGACGCACAATTCATCCATGTTCCTCTCAGAGTTGTACCCACACACTTATTTATATAAAGCGAAAGACAAGACGAGTGTCAAGGTTGGAATAAATTGGGATACAGATCTCTGGTTTTAATCAATTATTTATCCAATATTTTAATGATCAGAAAGCTGAGAATGATCAAAGCTGCGTTTCGAGCTCCACTGCCTATGCTCGCTAAGACACTCTTCCACCGCTTTGATGTGGGTACCATCACATGCACTTATCTCCATCTCTGTGCCGGGCATGACTGTGGATGCTTGGAAACCAGTGGTCTGGAGAGGCGTAAAGATGGAGAGGAGAGGGTCAGCGACCCAGTACTACAGAGACGGATCACACATGATTCTCTCCTGTAAACTGTGATATACATTTGCTAGAAAACTAAACCTACATTACAGTAGGTCACTTTTTGAAGAACTTTCTCTGTTCAACTGTGTCACGGTATCACACATTTTAATTGGTCGGTGAGGTCTGTAACACAAAGCTATTTACGGCGGGAAATGTTGAATAATACATAGTACCAAACTGTTTGACAGCAACTTACCGAAAATGTACGGTTGAGAATGTACATTAAACACTTCTTCAAACAATGTTGACAAGTACAGAATGTCACTTCCTGACTTTGTCTTCATATTTGATGCATTAAATCATTTTTAAAAAAAGTTTAAAGTCTCAATGGCAAGAAAATGCTAACGCTAGCTAAGTGGACCAACTACAGCCCAATAATTCTCTGAGAGGATCCAGTTAAACTGATCTAGCTACATAATGCTAATGTCCTATAAACAGGCAATTCAGATCAATGCAATGTCTGATCTACAACACATCTCTTCTGACATAACACTACCACAGTTCCTTTTTTTAATATATTTTTTTAACCTATATTTTACTAGGCAAGTCAGTTAAGAACAAATTCTTATTTTCAATGACGGCCTAGGAACAGTGGGTTAACTGCCTGTTCATGGGCAGAACGACAGATTTGTACCTTGTCAGGTCGGGGATTTGAACTCAAAATTTTCCAGTTACTAGTCCAAGGCTCTAACCACTAGGCTACGCTGCTGCCCCTTGCATGGTTTGACCAATTATTTGCTCGTTAATTTAGGTTGATTACTCATTTCTTACTCTGTCTGATGGAAGGAGCCACATGGCAGTGTTGGCCCTCAACAACCTAGTAATTTAAGGGCAATAATCTTCAAAAAGTAAATTTGACCTTCTACCCCATTTACCTCTAAACCTTAAATGATTTCACTATCTTTACCCGTCCTCTGATTAATCTCTAATTCAGAGGGGTTGGGCTAAATGAGGAAGACACATTTCACTTGAACGCATTCAGTTGGACAACTGACTAGGTAGTCCCCCTTTCTCTTTTCCAATCCCCCACTGCTAGCCTCAGAAAAGAGTGTTTAGAGAAGCAAATGACACCCTATTTCGTATATAGTGCACTAATTTTAAAAAAGGGACTTATGGATCCTGGTCAAACGTAGCACACTATATTTAGGGAATAGGGTGTCATTTGGGACACCGGCAGTGCTCCAATGACGTATTGACATTTTCCGCTATCGGGCTGCTATCGGGCTGCACACACATACAGTATGGTCCTCTGGCTAGCCAGACCGCAGGCTAAGTCGCATTTCTGAATGGTAACAGGTTGCTCTATTTTTCACTGCTGTGAGACAAGAACACAGTTCTTATGGTTCGCCTGCAAATTGGTTTGCATAGGCTAAAGGAAATGCATAGTTTGGTGTGTGGTCTCTTGACTAGTTGACATACAGTATACTGTACACCCTGTATAAATGTATTCACTTCCTAGTTCCTGTTCATCATTCACCTTAGTGGTGTGGTTTCTTAATGTGTTGATGCAGTACTCTTTAATGATTTCACCTCAGCCAGTAACTCTCTCAGCTTTTCATCATCAATCAATGTTTCCCTTCAACCTCAACTGTCAGTCAGTAACTCTCGTAGTTTCATCAATGTTTCCTTTCAACCTCAGTCCTCAGTCAGTAACCCTCTCAGCTTGTTCTCATCAGTTCCCCTTCTCCCTCAGTCCTCAGTCAGTAACTCTCTCAGCTTGTTCTCATCAGTTCCCCTTCTCCCTCAGTCAGTAAGTCTCTCAGTCAGTAGTTCCCCTTCTCCCTCAGTCAGTAACTCTCTCAGCTTGTCATCATCAGTTCCCCTTCTCCCTCAGTCCTCAGTCAGTAACTCTCTCAGCTTGTTCTCATCAGTTCCCCTTCTCCCTCAGTCCTCAGTCAGTAACCCTCTCAGCTTGTTCTCATCAGTTCCCCTTCTCCCTCAGTCCTCAGTCAGTAACCCTCTCAGCTTGTCGTCATCATCAGTTCCCCTTTCCCTCAGTCAGTAACTTCTCAGCTTGTCCTCAGTCCTCAGTCAGTAACTCTCTCAGCTTGTCATCATCAGTTCCCCTTCTCCCCCTCAGTCCTCAGTCAGTTCCCCTTCTCCCTCAGTCCTCGTCAGTAACCTTTCATCATCAGTTCCCCTTCTCCCTCAGTCCTCAGTCAGTAACCGTCTAACCTTTCATCATCAGTTCCCCTTCTCCCTCAGTCAGTAACTCTCTCAGCTTGTCATAATCAGTTCCCCTTCTCCCTCAGTCCTCAGTCAGTAACTCTCTCAGCTTGTCATCATCAGTTCCCCTTCTCCCTCAGTCCTCAGTCAGTAACCGTCTAACCTTTCATCATCAGTTCCCCTTCTCCCTCAGTCCTCAGTCAGTAACCGTCTAACCTTTCATCATCAGTTCCCCTTCTCCCTCAGTCAGTAACCCTCTCAGCTTGTTCTCATCAGTTCCCCTTCTCCCTCAGTCCTCAGTCAGTAACCCTCTCAGCTTGTCATCATCAGTTCCCCTTCTCCCTCAGTCCTCAGTCAGTAACCGTCTAACCTTTCATCATCAATTCCCCTTCTCCCTCAGTCCTCAGTCAGTAACCCTCTCAGCTTGTTCTCATCAATGTTTCCCTTCGCCCTCAAATCTCTCTTTTTTCTTTGCAAATCAAGTCATGTAGTCAGATTATTATACACAGTACAAAGAAAAACAAATTTGGTGATTAAAAATGTAATACTGTTATCTCTCAATGAGCTGTTATCTGGTCCCCTGGGAGAGGATGCTCTATTCTGCAGCCTTGCGTGCCTCTTTTGTTCTCAATTTAGAAGCTTGTCATTGTTTTATTGTTAATTGTTTATGCTTCATTTGAAATTCAGTGCTTCTTCACTGCTGACATGCCAACACATCTTCATCGGAGTGTCAGTTATTATTGACTTGTGTTGTCGTGGTGATGTCAGGTTCTGCATTGAATATTTCTTACGAGGGTGTATTTTCCATCAGAGCGTTATTAACAATTTGACTTACAACCTTTTTTTTTGCTCTTCCTAAGAAATCAATATAGATCTGAAGACTAGATTGTTTCTCTGAAACAGGACACTTATAGATGAACTTTGACCTGCAAACATTTATCGGAGAGTTTTCCCACGTCAACCAGACTAAATAACAAAAATAACATTTGACACCAATTGTCTCCCTGGGGATGATATTCCTATATAAAACTATATTTAAGTCTGGACTCTTAATCACATCTAAAGTCAATAGTGTGGTTGAATGCAGCATTGCATGTCATCATGGACAACGTGCAATAACTTTGTTTCACCTTGTGTTGTTACAGGAGGTGTGTCATCTCAGCAAGATAACCCCTGCTAACGTAAGTCGAACACTACTGCACTCCATTTCCTAACAGTTTCCCCAATTCATTTTCTCAAACCATTTATTTTACACATCCTTACAGCCAATTATATTCACGCTAAGGCAAACACTCAGGGAGTGGGACCACTCCATGTACATATACATGAAGGAGATCCACGCCATGTTCTTCGTCCATTAATCCTATGATATGAGCACGTCGCTTCCTGTCAGTTTAACTTTGAAACAAAGAACAAGACAGCCGATGAAGATTGTAATTGAAGACACTGTTTTCATCCTGACATTAACAATAATGTTTAATGAAGACACTGTTTTCAGCCTGACATTAACAATAATGTTTAATTGAAGACACTGTTTTCAGCCTGACATTAACAATAATGTTTAATGAAGACACTGTTTTCAGCCTGACATTAACAATAATGTTTAATTGAAGACACTGTTTTCAGCCTGACATTAAAAATAATGTTTAATGAAGACACTGTTTTCATCCTGACATTAACAATAATGTTTAATTGAAGACACTGTTTTCAGCCTGACATTAACAATAATGTTTAATGAAAGGACACAGTTGTTGTTTCGCTTTTTTCATTAGTCAGGTCAATGAAATACAAGTAGCTTCAACCAAAAACCATTCCTTTTAAAGCAGATTTCACTTTGTGAGTTGTTTGTAAAGGTGTTAGATGGGTAATTATTTAATTGTCATGAAAGGACAACTCTTTTTCACTCGAATGTTTTTTCCTTCACGGGCTGCTTTGTACCACATCAAAGGTGCCCAAATACGTACAATTCAGCTCATTGAATTGAAGGAATGTGTTACGTTCTCTGTGTGAATTGCTTGATTTTATAGTTTCTAATTCAAAAGTTTACCGTAAGACTCAGCGATGTGGAAACAATGTTCTTTTCAAATCCTCTCAGTTTCTCTACATTTGATGGCACAGCTCTACCTGACTTGTTTCTACGGCAACAAAGGACACAGCACCCCCCCCACCTCCACAGCGGCCAGACCACAGAACAACAAATGGAATTATATTGCGACACATGACCTTCGTGTCTTTTTTTACCTTTCATCTATTTTTCACTTTTAGTTTTCTAACAATAAATCTATTTTTTTCTCACATATTGTATATTGAAACACTTAACCCAAGTTCAGTTCACTGAATTCCATATGTAAAGCCTTGAGCTCGTCCATATCTGCCCGGCAGGGATGAAACCCAGACCTCCTGCCAGACTCACCACAATACAGTGTTAACCCGTTTGAACTAAAGTCTAGCCTTTAGCTTGGAGAGCTAATCCAGGTCTCCAGGTCTCAGTCAAGGTTACTCATCTCATGACTGGTTCACTGACCCTCCTCCATTACATCTCCTGGCCAGAGCTCTAATGATGAGGTAATTACTGCCCTGACATGGACAATTGATATTCATATGAATCATATAAAAGTGATGTATTTACACAATATTTAACAAGGACAACGGTTTCTTCAGGCTTCATCTCAACCGTACATTGCAGGGATGCAGAGTGCATAATATACTTGTTCTATAACTGAGCAGACTTGCACTATGATCTGGACTGTGGAGAGATTGTTGTTGCTGAATGGTGCTCTGGTTTATTTTTGCCATGTTTTAGATCCTCCTTGCTGTGAAACTGCAGTAGATCACTGATATAAGTGGTACGGAGAAGATCCACAGTTGGTGCATTTGTAACGCCAGGGAAGTGGGTCATACGTAGAATGTATGCACACATGACTGTAACTTTGGATAAAAGCGTCTAAATGGCATATAATTATAATCCACTATTTATACAGTATCAGTCAAAGGTTTGGACACACCTACTCATTCAAGGATTTTTCTTTATTTTATTTTTTAAAACTATTTTCTACATTCTAGAAGAGTAGTGAAGACATCAAAACTATGGAATAACACGTATGGAAGGTTGTAGTAAACAACAAGGTGTTAAACAAAGTGTAACAGCGTTCGTCTGTTGAAAGAAGAGAGTCGGACCGAAATGCAGCGTGTAGGTTACTCATGACTTTAATGAAAGAATCACGGTACATGAAATAACTGAAAGACGAAAACAACAAACGGAACGTGAAACTATTACAGCCTATCTGGTGACTACAACACAGAGATGGGAACAAACACCCACGAAATACAAAGCGAAACTTTGGCTCCCTAAATACGGTTCCCAATCAGAGACAACGAAATTTACACCTGACTCTGATTGAGAATCGCCTCAGGCAGCCAAGCCTATACAACACCCCTAATCAACCGCGATCCCAAATACTACAAACCCCAATACGAAAAACAACATATAAACCCATGTCACACCCTGGCCTACCCAAACATATAACAAAAACACAAAATACAATGACCAAGGCGTGACACAATGTAGCCACCCTTTGGCTTGATGACAGCTTTTCACATTCTTGGCATAATGTCACCAGTCCTATTTATGATATAATTGACAAAGATTATACCTATTTTTATATTTTTATATTATTTTGTTTTTAATCAATTAGTATATTTGAGTTCAACACAATATTTGTTCTATTATTTATTTTGTATTTTCTGGTGGATTAAACTGAAATTGAAACTGAAATTTTCAATGGCTTGTTTTAAAAATAGCGATGTTTTGGAGATCAACTAAAAGTTGTAATCTGAAGAAAGGGATAAAGGCCATTCTTGAACATGGGGTGAGACATTCCTACTAATCTACTAGAGAACTCGTTTTATGGATAACTTTTGTATGAATGACACGTTTAGTGAGAGATAATGCTTTAATATTTAAACATTTCTGTCCCCCGAATTCATATTCATTATAGAAAATCACCCGAGGGTAAACTGGGAAATGACTAAAGAGTTAATCAGGGTAAACTGGGATATAACGAAAGAGTTAATCAGGGTAAACTGGGATATGACTGAAGAGTTAATCGGGGTAAACTGGGATATGACTAATGAGTTCATCAATGTAAACTGGGATATAACGAAAGAGTTAATCAGGGTAAACTGGGATATGGCTAAAGAGTTAATCAGGGTAAACTGGGATTGTTATGCTGGTGAATGAGGACCCAAAAGCGACTTAACAGAAACAGAGTCTTTATTCCAGTCTTTAACAAAAACGATAATCCTGGAAATTATCTCAGGAAAATACAAACAGGAAAACTGAAATCCTCTCGTCAGTAGAGAGGAACGACTGGAGACGCGACCACAGACTGCAGGTCGCTTCGGGAAGGCACAGGCCGTAGCTGACATAGACACCTGCTCACACGCAGCATCTGAAGAAGGCAAAAACACGACGGAACAAGAACACAGCACAGCACACATCAAACAATGATCCGACAAGGACAGAAGCGGAAAACAGAGGGAGAAATAGGGACTCTAATCAGAGGGCAAAATAGGGGACAGGTGTGAAAGAGTAAATGAGGTAGTTAGGAGAATGAGGAACAGCTGGGAGCAGGAACGGAACAATAGAGAGAGAGAGAGAGAGAGGGAGAGAGGGAGGGGGAGAGAGAGGGATAGAAAGAGGGAACGAACCTAATAAGACCAGCAGGGGGAAATGAACAGAAGGGAAAGCACAAGGACAAGACAATATATGACAAAACATGACAGGGATATGACTGAAGAGTTCATCGGGGTAAACTGGGATATGACTAAAGAGTTAATCAGGGTAAACTGGGATATGACTAAAGAGTTCATCAATGTAAACCGGGATATGACTAAAGAGTTAATCAGGGTAAACTGGGATATGCCTAAAGAGTTAATCAGGATAAACTGGGATATGACTAAAGAGTTCATCAACGTAAACTGGGATATGACTAAAGAGTTAATCAGGGTAAACTGGGATATGACTAAAGAGTTAATCAGGGTAAACTGGGATATGACTAAAGAGTTAATCAGGGGAAACTGGGCTATGACGAAAGAGTTATTCAGGGTAAACTGGGATATGACTAAAGAGTTTACAATAGGTAAACTGGGATATGACTAAAGAGTTAATCAGGGGAAACTGGGCTATGACGAAAGAGTTATTCAGGGTAAACTGGGAGATGACTAAAGAGTTAATCAGGGTAAACTGGGATATGACTAAAGAGTTAATCAGGGTAAACTGGGATATGACTAAAGATGGATAGGTATTTTCCTGTCCCTGATAGCAAGATCTTTTTGCAAACGTTCTATTAAAATGTACTGTTGTGAGATCATTTCGGGATATGAATACCGAGTCTGTCCACATCACCGTCAGACCATTTTATTGGTCAACTACACAGTAACACAAAGGTTGTATTTTTGTGTAATCCAATACGTAATATAGTAAATTTAGCATAGTTTGGTTTTAATCCAGAGAGGTTAGAAAAGTATTTTGATCCTCTATGAGGCGGTGGAGGTCTTTCCAAATTGTGGATATAAAGAAAACATTATCGGCAAATAATGACATGTTTGTTTTTAAGCCCTGTATTTCTAACACGTTGATAGTATTGTTTGGATTGGTTTTAATAGCTAACGTTTCAATGGCCATATTAAATAGATTTGCCGATAGTGGACAACCTCATCTTGACAGTTTAATATTTTCTGAGAATAAGTATTAAGAGATTCTCCAAAATTAAAATATTACAGTCAGCTATGAATATCAGACCTGTTTTTTTTCATAGTGTTCTATTGTTTCCAGTACTTGTCTTATATTATCTCCAATGTATCGTCC
>NC_060195.1:6444575-6517075 GCF_021184085.1 Oncorhynchus gorbuscha | reverse complement strand
TGACCCCCCTGTGAGCATAAAGGACCGTGTGTCAATTACGTTTTTAATTCAGAAATCTTGTATTGCTATAGGCGCTCTAGAGATGGAGAAAATGTAGATTATTGTGGTGAGGCTATGATATTGTTATATGAAACATTTGTTCCAAACTGAAACACAATAACATATATACGTTGGCAGTATTTTATTTTCCTCGTGAGATGCAATGTGAGACTGAGAATTGACATTATATTCACTGTGAAATTGCCCTTTTTCTCCAAACTGTCCATTGTAACCAAAAGCCTCACATTTATACAATGGCATATAATAACTAACACGTCATTTCACTGTTAATTGTCTTCAATGTTTAATAAATATTTGTTTTGTTTTGTTTTACTTGGCAAAGAATGACCTGATAACATTTCATTTAAGTTCATTCCGTTTTAAAATATAATTACAAGTCAAAAGTGTAGAATGTATTGGAGGTTAAAAAATAAAATGTAAAAATATATTTTTTTAAATTACCCTTTTATTTTGTGTTTCACAATTTGACTCATCTATGTTCTCTTTTCTTGAAGAACGGCTAGCATTTGTGGCTATAGACCGTCCCTATGGGGTGTTTCTCTTTGTAGTACTACCATCGTGCTCCGGAAAAAGGTCACCCCATGAACTTCTGTAACTCTCCGGAGAAATCAAAGAGCTACTCCCCCTTTGAGAGGAGAGGAGATCTACAATCTGGTACAATCCTCAGACAGACCTTTTCTAATCAAAGTCAGTTCATCCACCCCTCTTTCCCTTTATCGGAATTGGACCAGTGGGAAAAGGAGGACACGGGTGCATCTCCGTCAAAAAGGGTTCATCTATTATAATAATAATATCGTGGGCAGTAACTGTCAATTAAAAGACGTATACTATCAGTAGTTACTGTTGATTTTTGAATAGTATGACATTACCCTTGACTGCTATATCTCAGAAGAGCGCTGATTTTAGGTTCTAAGCCCACTGTATCAATTAAACTGTCATGACGTAATACCATATTTGTCAGAGAAGACGTGACAGTGATGGGGACTTGTCTTGTTAGACATGCAAGAACACATCCCATAATAGGCAACCAATTAGTCTGACATTTTCCCCAACTGCCGTATCCAAGGTGATTGAATTCGCTCCCTTTGCAGCTGAACACGTTAACATTGTCCACCAAAACATATGAAACAACATATTATTCTGTGGTGTTTTAAGACCAACCACCAGTGATGTTAAATGGACGTTGTGTTTCGGAGTGTTTCCATCAGACCCAGCGTCGTGTAACGTTAAATGAACATTGTGTTTCGGTGTGTTTCCATCAGACGTAGCGTCGTATGACGTTAAATGAACGTTGAGTTTCGGTGTGTTTCCATCAGACCCAGCATCGTGTGACGTTAAATGAACGTTGTGTTTCGGTGTGTTTCCATCAGACGTAGCGTCGTGTAACGTTAAATGAATGTTTCCATCAACGTTGTGTTTCGGTGTGTTTCCATCAGACCCAGCAACGTTTGACGTTAAATGATCGTTGTTTTTCGGTGTGTTTCCATCAGACCCAGCGTCGTGTAACGTTAAATGAACGTTGTGTTTCGGTGTGTTTCCATCAGACGTAGCGTCGTGTAACGTTAAATGAGCGTTGTGTTTCGGTGTGTTTCCATCAGACCCAGCGTCGTGTGACGTTAAATGAACGTTGTGTTTCGGTGTGTTTCCATCAGACCCAGCGTCGTGTGACGTTAAACAAATGTTGTGTTTCGGTGTGTTTCCATCAGACCCAGCGTTGTGTAACATTAAATGACCGTTGTGTTTTGGTGTGTTTCCATCAGACCCAGCGTCGTGTGACGTTAAATGAACGTTGTGTTTCGGTGTGTTTCCATCAGACCCAGCGTCGTGTAACGTTAAATGAATGTTGTGTTTTGGTGTGTTTCCATCAGACGCAGCGTCGTGTAACGTTAAATGAACGTTGTGTTTCGGTGTGTTTCCATCAGACGCAGCGTCGTGTAACGTTAAATGAACGTTGTGTTTCAGTGTGTTTCCATCAGACCCAGCGTCGTGTGACGTTAAATGAACGTTGTGTTTCGGTGTGTTTCCATCAGACCCAGCGTCGTGTAACGTTAAATGAACGTTGTGTTTCGGTGTGTTTCCATCAGACACAGCGTCGTGTAACGTTAAATGAACGTTGTGTTTCGGTGTGTTTCCATCAGACGCAGCGTCGTGTAACGTTAAATGAACGTTGTGTTTCGGTGTGTTTCCATCAGACCCAGCGTCGTGTGACGTTAAATGAACGTTGTGTTTCGGTGTGTTTCCATCAGACCCAGCGTCGTGTAACGTTAAATGAACGTTGTGTTTCGGTGTGTTTCCATCAGACCCAGCGTCGTGTGACGTTCCACCTCCCGGATGGTTCTCAGGAGAGCTGTAGCGACAGTGGTCTAGGGGACCACGAGCCCAGCAGCACTGCCAGCACCACTCAGCCTCTCCCCCTCGGCTTCCCCCAGGAAGAGTACTACCAACAGACTTCGCCCAACAGCCGCACCGAGGGAGACGGAAACTCTGACCCTGAGTCCAGTAAGTGGCTACTGTCCATTAATTTATTTTCTTTCATTTAGTTAATTTTACCAGGTTTTCCCATTGAGTTCAACATACCATTGAAGACCAGGGAAAGGGCTTCACTCTGTAATAAACTGGCCTTGCTATTTTCATCACATGGTTTATCTTATAGGAAGAACACGCTATTGTGTCTTTATGTACAAGGACGTCAAATGTTATGGTCAATTTTCCCTACCGTCCATTAAAAAGGAGGTCAAAATATATAAACTATATAAACTATATAAAGAGTCTCTATCAGCATTATAACAGGGGTTAACTATATGAGTAGTCTCTAGCAGCATTATAACAGGGGTTAACTATATGAGTAGTCTCTAGCAGCATTATATAAGGGGTGAACAATATGAGTAGTCTCTAGCAGCATTATATAAGGGGTGAACAATATAAAGAGTCTCTATCAGCATTATATAAGGGGTGAACAATATGAGTAGTCTCTAGCAGCATTATATAAGGGGTGAACAATATGAGTAGTCTCTCGCAGCATTATAACAGGGGTTAAATATATGAGTAGTCTCTAGCAGCATTATATAAGGGGTGAACAATATAAAGAGTCTCTATCAGCATTATATAAGGGGTTAACTATAGGAGTAGTCTCTAGCAGCATTATGTAAGGGGTTAACTATAGGATGAGTCTCTAGCAGCATTATGTAAGGGGTTAACTATAGGAGTAGTCTCTACCAGCATTATATAAGGGGTTAACTATAGGAGTAGTCTCTAGCAGCATTATATAAGGGGTTAACTATAGGAGTAGTCTCTTGCAGCATTATAACAGGGGTTAACTATAGGAGTGGTCTCTAGCAGCATTATATAATGGATTAACTATAGGAGTAGTCTCTAGCAGCATTATGTAAGGGGTTAACTATAGGAGTAGTCTCTAGCAGCATTATAACAGGGGTTAACTATAGGAGTAGTCTCTAGCAGCATTATAACAGGGGTTAAACATATGAGTAGTCTCTAGCAGCATTATATAAGGGGTTAACTTTTGGAGGAGCACTCTATCAGCATCTCAATTATAATGGTGATTACAATCTTCTACTCCAATCTAAATATCTAGTAGTTACTTTCTCTTTGACCTTGTGATGAAAAGCCCTAATACGTTTTGAAGAATAGAGGAGTCACAAGGTCGTGTGAGCTGCCTGAAAACACAATGGCAGCTGCCTTGATTCTGAGAAAAACTCCACCCTATAATCACAGAGCAATAGGGAGGGGAGTCAGCATAGCTCTCCCTCCACTACCTACCTCTCCCTGTGTCTGTGTCCTACACATCAATGGTATGGATGAATTACCATCCACGGCTCCTGTTGTCAGCGGCGACTCAATGTTCTTCTTTACATACTTTTTTCCCTCCAAAGACAGATCAAGGTGAAAACTGGTTGTTTTGCCTGCACCTACATGTACCGTATATACTTTGTGCCTTGGCTATAAGTGAGAGAACTCCGCTCCTCCTCCATCTGCCTGCAAGCATCTGTCCTCTCTGGTGTTGCTCTGACAGAACCCTCAGGTGTCAGGACTCTGTCCTCTCTGGTGCTGCTCTGACAGAACCCTCGGGTGTCAGGACTCTGTCCTCCTTGATGCTGCTCTGACAGAACCCTCGGGTGTCAGGACTCTGTCCTCTCTGGTGCTGCTCTAACAGAACCCTCAGGTGTCAGGACTCTGTCCTCTCTGGTGCTGCTCTGACAGAACCCTCAGGTGTCAGGACTCTGTCCTCTCTGGTGCTGCTCTGACAGAACCCTCAGGTGTCAGGACTCTGTCCTCTCTGGTGCTGCTCTGACAGAACCCTCAGGTGTCAGGACTCTGTCCTCTCTGGTGCTGCTCTGACAGAACCCTCAGGTGTCAGGACTCTGTCCTCTCTGGTGCTGCTCTGACAGAACCCTCAGGTGTCAGGACTCTGTCCTCTCTGGTGCTGCTCTGACAGAACCCTCGGGTGTCAGGACTCTGTCCTCTCTGGTGCTGCTCTGACAGAACCCTCGGGTGTCAGGACTCTGTCCTCTCTGGTGCTGCTCTGACAGAACCCTTGGGTGTCAGGACTAGTGTGAATGTGAATGTGAATCTTTGTTATTTTGTGATGTGCTTTCTGTTGGTGAGACCAAGCGGACAGAATAGAGAGACATCTCTGGGGATGATAATAACCAGTTAGATAGATGTTATTAAACCAAGCGAACAGAATAGAGAAACGTCTCTGATGATGATAATAACCCATTAGATAGATGCTATTTTCCCCATCCAAGCAAATCATCCTGCTCCTACTCAGCTGCCTTCTATAAAAATCATACCCATGACGACAACAGGGATTCATAGAAATTATGATTTACATTTGGATGTAATTGCTGTTCACCTTTTGATTAATATTCCATGATGTAAACATCTTGTGGTTCATAAAACTGCCTTCTCAAACAGTGAAATACTGTCTCTATTACATGGTAGATTCCCTTAGAATACATTGTGCTGCACATTAATTGGAGATTGGAGAATGTCATGGTATATTTGAACATGTCTCTTTATGTATAATCCTTACATTGATGTCATGTGGTGGTGGAGACCAAGTCCTGGAATGAAAGCAATACTAAAAGACGGAAAACGTGACCAGTAATTTCACCAGAAACTCTTAAAATTGTCCGTTTTCATTGTATTTTCTATCACACCAAATGTAATTAATGTCAAAGTAACTGCTGTAAAACAGAGTAGGATTAGTTCATGAAGTTCAAAAGTAACCTTGGTTTTATGATATACCAGAACAGTTAACCCCTGTAGATATGTTTTTTTTTAAGTAGCAAAATACAGGTTTGATTCATAGGACACATCGCTACTACACAAATAAGGAAGACCTGGAGACTGGTTGACATGTACGTTTTGCCAAGAACATGGGAAGCCAACTGATTCATCCAGCCCAATATCCTCTCCCCCCCCAAAAAAAGTTCACAGATAAAACGTGACACTTTTGTTCCCGGTTCTAAAGGAGAAAATGAAAAGACAGATTCTCCCTCTCTCTCTCTCTCTCTCTCTCTCTCTCTCTCTCTCTCTCTCTCTCTCTCTCTCTCTCTCTCTCTCTCTCTCTCTCTCTCTCTCTCTCTCTCTCTCTCTCTCTCTCTCTCTCTTCTCTCTCTCTCTCTCTCTCTTTCTCTCTCTCTCTCTCTCTCTCTCTCTCTCTCTCTCTCTCTCTCTCTCTCTCTCTCTCTCTCTCTGTTGACAGACTCAGAGATGAGTGCATTGGTGGCGCTGGGGGCCCTAGAAGGATTAGATATGGTTTTATCAATGGGTAGCAGGCTGCCATGGTAGGGGCAATCTCTTATCTCGTCGTCTCAATTTCTAAAAAGCAAGAACAAGAGAAAGAAGGAAAAGAGGGGAAAGGGCAGAGAGATGCAGTAAACAGGGGTGTTGGGATAGGAGTAAACAGGGGTGTTGGGATAGGAGTAAACAGGGGTGTTGGGATAGGAGTAAACAGGGGTGTTGGGATAGGAGTAAACAGGGGTGTTGGGATAGGAGTAAACAGGGGTGTTGGGATAGGAGTAAACAGATTCTCCTCTCTCTCTCTCTCTCTCTCTCTCTCTCTCAGAGATGAGTCATCTCTCTGGGGGCCCTAGAAGGATTCTCTCTCTCTCTCTCTCTCTCTCTCTCTCTCTTATCTCTCTCTCTCTCTCTCAAGAACTCTCTCTCTCTCTGGGGAAAGGGCTCTCTCTTTCTCTCTCTTTCTCTCTTTCTCAGGGGTCTCTCTCTAGGGAGTCTCAGGGGTGTTCTCTCTCTCTCTCTCTCTCTCTCTCTCTGTTGACAGACTCAGGGGAGTTCTCTGCATCTGGGGTGTTGGGATAGGAGTGAAGAGGGGTGTTGGGATAGGAGTAAACAGGGGTGTTGGGATAGGAGTAAACAGGGGTGTTGGGATAGGAGTAAACAGGGGTGTTGGGATAGGAGTAAACAGGGGTGTTGGGATAGGAGTAAACAGGGGTGTTGGGATAGGAGTAAACAGGGGTGTTGGGATAGGAGTAAACAGGGGTGTTGGGATAGGAGTAAACAGGGGTGTTGGGATAGGAGTGAAGAGGGGTGTTGGGATAGGAGTAAACAGGGGTGTTGGGATAGGAGTAAACAGGGGTGTTGGGATAGGAGTAAACAGGGGTGTTGGGATAGGAGTAAACAGGGGTGTTGGGATAGGAGTAAACAGGGGTGTTGGGATAGGAGTAAACAGGGGTGTTGGGATAGGAGTAAACAGAGGTGTTGGGATAGGAGTAAACAGGGGTGTTGGGATAGGAGTAAACAGGGGTGTTGGGATAGGAGTAAACAGGGGTGTTGGGATAGGAGTAAACAGGGGTGTTGGGATAGGAGTAAACAGGGGTGTTGGGATAGGAGTAAACAGGGGTGTTGGGATAGGAGTAAACAGGGGTGTTGGGATAGGAGTGAACAGGCCAACTTCTAAGGCTTTGTATTCTGAAAGGTGCTTGGTATGAGCAAGGTCTTGAATGTCAACGTTGGGCTGAGCAACTCTCTGGGAACAGGCTGGGGATGTGGCCTTCCTATGACAATAAATTTCTCAACTCCTCTTTAAAACTGCATCTTTATTAGACCACCCCGCTCTTGAAATAAAGTCCATAAGACATTTATGTTTCTGTTATTTATGATCTAGGAGGCCATTCATTTTATGGCCCCTTTTGCTTTCCTTCCGCAGGCTTCCTTTATCCGACTGTCAGCACTCTTATGTTGTCGTCTCCGCCAACACAACGCGCTGAGGTTTTTCATATCTCCTCCTCCTCCTCCTCCTCCTCCTCCTCCTCCTCCTCCTCCTCCTCCTCCTCCTCCTCCTCCTCCTCCTCCTCCTCCTCCTCCCATCTTGACAAACAGATTTTAAGCACAAATGAATGTCATTAGCATGTCTGTTATTAGCTCCACCCTTCAAGCCACCCAACAGATGGCATTTACTAATGTACACATCCAAAACATTTAACGCAATGTTAAATCGTACCTTTCCCTTTAGGTTATATGGCAACGCTCTGGTACTTAACTTCAAATACAGACGGATGTGCATGATGATGTGTCGTAGATCTATCACCATGGAAACGAGGGAGGTGACAGTTGGATTGTGTGTTTCTCCTAGCCATGGAGTTGGTAAATTACCATTGCCAAGGTAGTTCATGGTGTGCCGTTTATCAATAACAAATGTACTGCCTGCCTAAAAGGCTTTTGTAAAGGAAAATGGCTACCTAGTTAGCTACATGTCCATGCCTTTTTTGTTCTGATTATATTCTACTCTCCCACATCTGAACAGGCAGATCGCAGACTGATTATATTCTACTCTGCAGCATCTGAACAGGCAGACTGTAGACTTCAACAGTCATTTGGGCTTAATGAGAGTCTTCATAGTCACATGACTCAGTTTGCTGTTTTTCTCCAAATAAGTCAAAAATAATTAGTTTGTGAAAATGTGAAGATCGATGCAACAGCCTAGCTGTTCGTTTGTTTATCGTCACTTTTAACGGCCATTCCATACATCCTGAAGTTGATGTGATGACAATGATTGTTTTTTCTCTCAGTGAGATGGCCCATTATTAAAATCAATTAAGCTTTCGAGATTGCATCAACATTACCAAACAAAAAGAACAATCAAATCTTGTGAGGAGGGGGTGTTAGGGATAGTTATTATGTTATTATGTGGGATTCCTAGTTAATAACATACTAAAAGGCTTTGGGGAATGATGGTTCTCATGTCATGATGTGGTTGTAAGCTCTCAGATAAAGTTAAGATGCTGAAAATTCTAGCTTGTCAATAAATCCCTCAACAAAAAAACAAAAAAACACAAATCCTTCAACAATGTTCAAACAATAAACAGTTTGTACTCTGAACAATTTGTAAATGTCCTTATTCTGGGCCTATATTGTTATGAGTCAGAGGATCTAAGAGCACTAGCTTTCATACAGTACCAGCTAAAAGCATTCGTAGATGTGTATTTTAGTCAATGAGGGAAAGATAAAATATCAAATGTGAAATGTCTTACTCTGTGGCATATGGCTTTCAAATGACCAGCTTTGTAAGATCCAAAGCTGCTATTAAAATAAGCCAATCCTTTTCATACACTGTAAGTATAATACGATTACAGATATAACACGTACATACTGTTTGTTTTTGCCAGCAGCATACCGCCCTGCATACCACCCTGCATACCACCCTACATACCACCCTGCATACCACCCTGCATACCACTGCTGGTTTGCTTCTGAAGCTAAGCAGGTTTGGTCCTGGTCAGCAGTATACCGCCCTGCATACCACTGCTGGCTTACTTCTGAAGCTAAGCAGGGTTGGTCCTGGTCAGCAGCACACCGCCCTGCATACCACTGCTGGCTTACTTCTGAAGCTAAGCAGGGTTGGTCCTGGTCAGCAGCATACCGCCCTGCATACCACTGCTGGTTTGCTTCTGAAGCTAAGCAGGGTTGGTCCTGGTCAGTTCCTGGATGGGGAGACCAGATGCTGCTGGAAGTGGTGTTGGAGGGCCAGTAGGAGGCACTCTTTCCTCTGCTCTAAAAAAATACCCCAATGCCCCAGGGCAGTGATTGGGGACACTGCCCTGTGTAGGGTGCCGTCTTTCGGTGGGACGTTAAATGGGTGTCCTGACTCTCTGAGGTCATTAAAGATCCCATGGCACTTATTGTAAGAGTAGGGGTGTTAACCCTGGTGTCCTGGAAAATTACCAATCTGGCCCTCAAACCATCACGGTCACCTAATCATCCCAGTTTACAATTGGCTCATTCATCCCCCTCCTCTCTCCTGTAACTATTCCCCAGGTCATTGCTGCAAATGAGAATGTGTTCTGAGTCAACTTACCTGGTAAAAAAAACATAGACCTACAGTTTTAGTTTTACAGTAAGAGGATGACAGATCTAGACGTGCATAGACCTACAGTTGTAGTTTTACAGTAAGAGGATGACAGATCTAGACGTGCATAGACCTACAGTTGTAGTTTTACAGTAAGAGTTTTTTGATGTACACTTACCCCCTTAAGTGCTTTCTGGGTAATTATGAGCACGATTATTATTTTTGGAGGGTATTATTTATTCCAGACCTGGATTTCAATTTGATGACCTTTCCCGTCTTCAATTGTAATGTTTAAAAAAAAAACAGGTGGATGACATGCATCCTGTCTTCATTGTAATGTTAAAACCAGATGGATGACATGCGTCCTGTCTTCATTGTAATGTTAAAACCAGACGGATGACATGCGTCCTGTCTTCATTGTAATGTTAAAACCAGACGGATGACATGCGTCCTGTCTTCATTGTAATGTTAAAAACCAGACGGATGACATCTTCCGTAGAGCTTTGATCTGATTAAACGCTTTCAGAGATAAATACGCTGACACACAGCTTCACACAATTAACTTTTTACCATTCTGAATTCGATGGGTACAATACTTTGATTATAGTATACTTGTAGTACTGTTTAAACTATTTCAACAGTTGTTTAATGTACGTGTGTGTCCCCCCCCCCTCTATGTGTGGTGATCTCTGTCTGTTTTAGCTCAGAGAACTCCCGTCTGTCTGTCAGTAGTTGGGAAAGAGTCACCTCACGTCACAACAACAGACAAAGTTCTCAGGAAGCACTGTAGTCAGTCACATCTTAAGGGAAGGGGGTGATACTCCACTGTACACTAAAACCATATCCAATCTGTGTTTCAGTTTCAGAGCACTCGTTACATTACGCAATTAGAAGTAATGAATGTGGTTGTTAATTACATTCATTTGTTGCAAATCTCCATTCCCTGTTAAATTTCTCTATGGAAACACTGTGACACTGACCAATGACTTATCATTTTCAATGTGATCGTATCCATTCAGCCCACTAGAATTATGCATAATTAGCGGTACAATGTCATTAGCAATCAGGGGAACTCTGAACAGACATACTGAGAGGAGAGACCTGTAGTTCAGATATTATGCAGTTAGCTAACCACAGTTTAGTAATGATATGTATCTATATAGTCTATCTCAGTTAGCTAACCACAGTTTAGTAATGATATGTATCTATATAGTCTATCTCAGTTAGCTAACCACAGTTTAGTAATGATATGTATCTATATAGTCTATCTCAGTTAGCTAACCACAGTTTAGTAATGATATGTATCTATATAGTATATCTCAGTTAGCTAACCACAGTTTAGTAATGATATGTATCTATATAGTCTATCTCAGTTAGCTAACCACAGTTTAGTAATGATATGTATCTATATAGTCTATCTCAGTTAGCTAACCACAGTTTAGTAATGATATGTATCTATATAGTCTATCTCAGTTAGCTAACCACAGTTTAGTAATGATATGTATCTATATAGTATATCTCAGTTAGCTAACCACAGTTTAGTAATGATATGTATATTTATATAGTCTATTTCAGTTAGCTAACCACAGTTTAGTAATGATATGTATCTATATAGTCTATCTCAGTTAGCTAACCACAGTTTAGTAATGATATCTATATTTTTATTTTTATTTCACCTTTATTTAACCAGGCTCCCAGAACTTTTTACAGCATCTACGCCAGTGGGCCAGCAACAGAGCTAAACGAAACAACAGTCAGAACTAACCTACATACATTAGATTACTCTGATCCTTTTAAGATTATTTCAGATTGGTTTGTTATTTTTTTTCTGACCGGTTAAGGTCTCAGCCTGAATCTTGGGGGGGGGGGGGGGGTTTAAATGGACTTGCCTCTATCCATCCTCGCCAGAGGGATTTTAGTGGGAGTCTCTCAGAGGTGATGTGGAGGGGAACCTGTGTTTCATCTGGTTCAAATGCCACATGAGTGGTTTGGCTGAGAGACAAGCTATTGATCTGGTGGCGTCAACTCAAATCACTGGAATGTCTCTAGAAGAGCCTGTTAGAAACCTATTTTTTGAGAGCAGTAGGAGTTACTTGGTTGTGCTGCCAAGCACTGACTGAAGTTGATACTGTGTATATGTAACCCATATGTAATACCAAACATGCTAGGTCCTAAAGGTGACATAATACTGTAGAGTAAATCATAGACCTACATACTTCACAACAAATAATTTACGTCTTCGAAAACAAAGGCATTAGTTTGGGCTCACAAAGAGCATCTATAAGAGTCTATTTGTTAAATTAAATTAAAATCCCTGATTAGCTTTTTGTAATGAACTTTTAGAAGAGGTAGTATAGAACTTCTTAATGAGAAACGGAAAACCTTTCAGCGATAACAACGTATTCAACACTGCCTTTAAACATCCACCATTTGTTGATCGTGTCACACCCTGACCTGAGAGAGCCTTTTTACGTCTCTATTTTGGTTTGGCCAGGGAGTGATTTGTGGCGGGGCATTCTATGGTTTGTTTTCTAGGTTTTTGTGCTTCTATGTTTTGGGCGGGAATGGTCGTCAATCAGGGACAGCTGTCTATCGTTGTCTCTGTTTGGGAATCATACTTAGGCAGCTTTCTTTCCCCGCTGTATTTGTGGGTATTTATCTTGGGTAGGGGTACTATAGCCCTTGTAAGCTTCACGGTTGTTTTTGTTATTTCTTGTTTTGTTGGGGACATTTTACTAATTAAAAGAAAATGTACGCTCACCACACCGCACCTTGGTCTCATTCCGACGACGGCCGTGACAGATAGTGTGTCCTACGTGATGTTATTATTTAAAACTCAGATAGTTAAAAGGGTCTCTCCTTCCTAGGATAGGAAATTAAAGTTCAGGGAGAGAGGGGAAGAAAAAGGAAACCAGCTACTTGGCAAGGATATATTCTCTCTTCTCTATGTTGAGCTGCCTGTTTAAATTCTCCACCAGTGGTTTTCAAAGACCTGTACAATTAAAATACCCATTCTCAACATGTTAACGTCTTCGCTGAAGTCTCATGTCTGGTTTGTAAGTGGATCAATAGCTGCCAAGTTTGATCCTGTCTCCGGACAATGTATTCTGAACTCTGCAGGGGGTGAACAGCCCCAGCACAAAAGCCCAGGACAACATTCCACTATGTTCTATTTCACTGATTCCTAAAATGGAATCTACCTTGCCCTGCATATTAAACTGACATCAATAAACCTGAGATACAAGATAGAGGGAAACATTCTTCGTTAACGCCTTGCTTCATGATTAGCTAAAGTACAGTTTATGTTCATCCTTATAACTGTTATGGGGTGCTTAATAATATCTTAGACTGGGCATATCTAATGATGTCTTAGACTGGGCATATCTAATGATGTCTTAGACTGGACTTTCTGGACATTGCAATAGTTAAAGCCATTTGTTTCATATAGACTTTACATTATCTAAAGCCAATAGTTATAGGTGTTACATTATATAAAGCCAATAGTTATAGATAGGTGTTACATTATATAAAGCCAATAGTTATAGGTGTTACATTATATAAAGCCAATAGTTATAGATAGGTGTTACATTATATAAAGCCAATAGTTATAGATAGGTGTTACATTATATAAAGCCAATAGTTATAGGTGTTACATTATATAAAGCCAATAGTTATAGATAGGTGTTACATTATATAAAGCCAATAGTTATAGATAGGTGTTACATTATATAAAGCCAATAGTTATAGATAGGTGTTACATTATATAAAGCCAATAGTTATAGATAGGTGTTACATTATATAAAGCCAATAGTTATAGATAGGTGTTACATTATCTAAAGCCAGTTGTTATAGATAGGTGTTACATTATATAAAGGCATTTGTTTCATATAGACTTTACATTATCTAAAGCCAATAGTTATAGATAGCCTTTACATTATTTAAAGGCATTGTTTCATATAGACTTTACATTATCTAAAGCCAATAATTATAGATAGGTGTTACATTATCTAAAGCCAATAGTTATAGATAGGTGTTACATTATCTAAAGCCAATAGTTATAGATAGCCTTTACATTATCTAAAGCCAATAGTTATAGATAGGTGTTACATTATATAAAGCCAATAGTTATAGATAGGTGTTACATTATATAAAGGCATTTGTTTCATATAGACTTTACATTATCTAAAGCCAATAATTATAGATAGGTGTTACATTATCTAAAGCCAATAGTTATAGATAGGTGTTACATTATCTAAAGCCAATAGTTATAGATAGCCTTTACATTATATAAAGCCATTTGTATATATTTATTGGGGCGGCAGGTAACCTACTGGTTAGAGCGTTGGACTAGTAACCGAAAGAATGCAAGATTGAATCTCTGAGCTGAGAAGGTAAACATCTATATTTCTGCCCCTGAACAGTTAATCCACTGTTCCTATGCCGTCATTGAAAATAAGAATTTGTTCTTAACTGACTTACCTAGTTAAATGAAGGTTTAAATAAAAATATGCATGATTTACATTTGTTTGTTATATAGGTAGATATTACATTAAAAAAAATAATTGGCTCTAACAGAAATAGAAAGAGGAGTGGGAGGCCCTGGTGCACAACTGAGCAAGAGGACAAGGACAGTGGAGTGTCAGGTTTGAGAAACAGACGCCTCACAAGTCCTCAACTGGCAGCTTCCTTAACTAGTACCCGCAAAACACCAGGCTCGACGTGAACAGTGAAGAGGCGACTCCGGGATGATGTCCTTCTAGGCAGAGTTCTTCTGTCCAGTGTCTGTGTTCTTTTGCCCATCTTAATCTTTTCTTTTTATTGGCCAGTATGAGATATGGCTTTTTCTTTGCAACTCTGCCTAGAAGGCCAGCCTCCCGCCTCTTCACTGTTGACGTCGAGACGACTTATGAGGCATCTGTTTCTCAAACTAGACACTCTAATGTACTTGTCCTCTTGCTCAGTTGTGCACCGGGGCCTCCCACTCCTCTTTCTATTCTGGTTAGAGCCAGTTTGCGCTGTTCTGTGAAGGGAGTAGTACACAGCATTGTACGAGATCTTCAGTTCCTTGGTAATTTCTCGCATGGAATAGCCTTAATTTCTCAGAACAAGAATAGACCAATGAGTTTCAAAATAAGGTTATTTGTTTCTATCCATTTTGAGCCTGTAATCGAACCCACAAATGCTGATGCTCCAGATACTCAACTAGTCTAAAGAAGGCCAGTTGTATTGCTTCTTTAATCAGGACAACAGTTTTCAGCTCTGCTAACATAATTGGAAAAGGGTTTTCTAATGGTCAATTAGCCTTTTAAAATGATAAACTTGGATTAGCTAACACAACGTGCCATTGGAACACAGGAGTGATGGTTGCTGATAATGGGCCTCTGTACGCCTATGTAGATATTCCATTAAAAACCGTACTTTTCCAGCTACAATAGTAATTTACAACATTAACAATGTCTGCCCTTCTAATTCATTTGACGTTATTGCAATGGACAGAAAATGTGCTTTTCATTAAAAAACAAGGACATTTCTAAGTGACCCCAAACTGTTGAACATAAACTTTACATTATTTAAAGCCATTTGTAATAGATAGCAGTGACACAATCCCTCTCCCTTGTGTGATTCAGATAGCTCAAACACTGGACTTTTATATATATATATATAAAATATCTGCTAGCTGGACCTTATTTATATTACATTGCATTATTAATCTACAAATGTTGAATTATAAGTAGCTATTTATATGAAATTGTCAATGCAATAAGAGGTTGATACATACAGTACACGCTGAGTGTACAAAACATTCGCCTTCCTAATATTGAGTTGAACCCCCTTCTGCCCTCAGAACAGTCTCAATTTCTCCGGGCACAGACTCTACAAGGTGTCGAAAGCATTCCACAGGGATGCTGGCCCAGGTTGACTCCAATGTTGCCCATAGTTATGTCAAGTTGGCTGGATGTCCATTGGGCAGCGGACTGTTCTTGATACACACGGGAAACTGTATTACAGTTCTTGACACACTCTAAAACTAAAATATTTTGTTTTGCCTATTCACACACTGATGCACATATACACATTCCGTGTCTCAATTGTCTCAGGGCTTCTTCAACCTGGTCTCCTCCCCTTCAAAATAATAATATAATAATATATGCAATTTAGCAGACGCTTTTATCCAAAGCGACTTACAGTCATGTGTGCATACATTCTACGTATGGGTGGTCCCAGGAATCGAACCCACTACCCTGGCGTTACAAGCGCCATGCTCTACCAACTGAGCTACAGAAGGACTACGATCTACACTGATTGAAGTGGATTTAACAGGTGACATCAATAAGGGATCATAGCTTTCACCTGGGTTCAGAGAAAGGCACTAAAAATTGTCAAAGAAAGACTGCAGCCATCCTAGTCAAAGACTGTTCTCTCTACTGGAGTTCCAAGTCTTGGTCCAAGTCTAGGCTTCTACCCCCAAGTCATAAGACTCCTGAAAATCCAATCAAATAGCCACCCAGATGATTTGCATTGCCCACCCCACCCTTTTACACCACTGCTACTCTCTGTTATTATCTATGTGTAGTCACTTTAATAACTCTACCTACATGTACATATTACCTCAATTACCTCGACTAACCGGTGCCCCCACACATTGACTCTGTACTGGTACACCCTGTATACAGACCTGCTATTGTTATTTACTGCTGCTCTTTAATTATGTGTTACTTTAACTTATTTGCTTGTTTTTTTCTATCTTTTTTTTCTTACAACTGTATTGTTGGTTAAGAGCGTGTGAGCATTTCACTGTAAGGTCCTGTTGTAATTCAGCATTTCACTGTAAGGTCTACTACACCTGTTGTATTCAGCATTTCACTGTAAGGTCCTGTTGTAATTCAGCATTTCACTGAAAGGTCTACTACACCTGTTGTATTCAGCATTTCACTGTAAGGTCCTGTTGTAATTCAGCATTTCACTGTAAGGTCTACTACACCTGTTGTATTCAGCATTTCACTGTAAGGTCCTGTTGTAATTCAGCATTTCACTGTAAGGTCTACTACACCTGTTGTATTCAGCATTTCACTGTAAGGTCTACTACACCTGTTGTATTCAGCATTTCACTGTAAGGTCTACTACACATGTTGTATTCAGCATTTCACTGTAAGGTCCTGTTGTAATTCAGCATTTCACTGTAAGGTCTAAAACACCTGTTATATTCAGCATTTCACTGTAAGGTCTACTACACCTGTTGTATTCAGCATTTCACTGTAAGGTCTACTACACCTGTTGTATTCAGCATTTCACTGTACAGTCTACTACACCTGTTGTATTCAGCATTTCACTGTAAGGTCTACTACACATGTTGTATTCAGCATTTCACTGTAAGGTCCTGTTGTAATTCAGCATTTCACTGTAAGGTCTACTACACCTGTTGTATTCAGCATTTCACTGTAAGGTCCTGTTGTAATTCAGCATTTCACTGTAAGGTCTACTACACCTGTTGTATTCAGCATTTCACTGTAAGGTCCTGTTGTAATTCAGCATTTCACTGTAAGGTCTACTACACCTGTTGTATTCAGCATTTCACTGTAAGGTCTACTACACCTGTTGTATTCAGCATTTCACTGTAAGGTCCTGTTGTAATTCAGCATTTCACTGTAAGGTCTACTACACCTGTATTATTCAGCATTTCACTGTAAGGTCTACTACACCTGTTGTATTCAGCATTTCACTTAAGGTCTGTTGTAATTCAGCATTTCACTGTAAGGTCTACTACACCTGTTGTATTCAGCATTTCACTGTAAGGTCTACTACACCTGTTGTATTCAGCATTTCACTGTAAGGTCCTGTTGTAATTCAGCATTTCACTGTAAGGTCTACTACACCTGTTGTATTCAGCATTTCACTGTAAGGTCTACTACACCTGTTGTATTCAGCATTTCACTGAAAGGTCCTGTTGTAATTCAGCATTTCACTGTAAGGTCTACTACACCTGTTATATTCAGCATTTCACTGTAAGGTCTACTACACCTGTTGTATTCAGCATTTCACTGTAAGGTCTACTAAACCTGTTGTATTCAGCATTTCACTGTAAGGTCTACTACACCTGTTGTATTCAGCATTTCACTGTGAGGTCTACTACACCTGTTGTATTCAGCATTTCACTGTAAGGTCTACTACACCTGTTGTATTCGGAATTTCACTGTAAGGTCTACTCCACCTGTTATATTCAGCATTTCACTGTAAGGTCTACTACACCTGTTGTATTCGGCGTGTTACTTTTTAAAAAAATCATCGATTTGATTTGATTCACCTGTTCAGTTGATCATAGAAAGAGCAGGTGTTCTTAATGTTTTGTCCACTCAGCGTATGTTACTGTGACACATTTCAGTTGAATGCATTCAGTTGTACAATTGACTTAGGTAACCCCCCCCCCCCTTTCTCCTTTACATTTCTGTTGACATCTGCATATATGAAGGCTTGAGGTCAGGGTTGGTTTCCCTTTAAGATATAGCACTATGACTAGAGGCTCATCCCTTCCTTTCTCATTTTTCACATTCAGACTGTCTCACGGATGAGGGTGGGTTTTGCTCGGCTTTAGATGGCTTATTGACCGAAATAACTGTGCATCAATATGTCCCCCGAAGGCTGAAGAGGCTCCACATCAGAGGGGTTGTATTTCCAGGTGACTCGTCACAAATGGCACCGTATTCCCTATTATATAGCTGCTCTGGTCAAATGTAGTGCACTACATACAGTAGGGAATATTGTGTAATTTGGGACTAATGTCTACTGACCTGTACTGTCCTTATATCCGGGGAACAGCATGTTTTTTCAATCTATAACACATGTTGAGGGCACTTTAAAACCTTAGCTGTTATCATTGTCAAAGCACAGATATTTGTTTATTTATTTAACCCTTATTTTACTGATTAAATTGACTGAGAACACATTCTCATTTACAGCAACAACCTGGGGAATAATTACGGGCAATAGGTGATGAATGAGCCAATTGGATGCTGGGGATGATTAGGTGGCGTGAGGGCCAGATTGGGAGTTTATCCAGGACACCAGGGTTAACACCACTACTCTTACACAAATTTGTCACGGGATCTTTAGTGACCACACAGAGTCAGGACAGCCATTTAACATCCCATCAGAAAGACAGCACCTTACACACAGGGCAATCACAGCCCTGGGGTATTGCCCTGGGGTATTGCGATATTTGTTTTAGACTAGAAGAAAGAATGTATCCTACTGTCCCTCCAACACTCCTTCCAGCAACATCTGGTCTCCAATTCAGGAGCGACTCTGTTTAGCTTCAGAGGCAAGCCAGCAGTGGGATGCAGGGTGGTATGATGCTGGCTAAAATATGGTGTTGTATGAACATAACAAGATAAATTGGATGGCTGATGATGTGAATAATCCATGCTGTAATGGCTAACACGGTGTGTTTAAGGTAATTAGTCTGTCTGTGACCTTTGTAAAATAATTCCGGACCGTCACAATCCTCATTTTTTTTCTTCATTTTATTAGAAAACCTGACCAGAATAATAGTATCTAATGTATTCTACATCTAGAGTAACTTTGGACTGAAATGCAGTGACTAATCACGATAAATTATAATTTAGTAATTTGGAATTGAGTTACATATTTCATTATTTGTCAAAAGCAACACTTACATTTCTAAGTCCTGTGCAAAAAAAATCAACAAGAATATAATACATTTCATATTTCTGGGTCCAATCCTGATCTGAATAATAAATGCCACATTGTCACATTATGCAATGTGACATGATCAAATGACACCAGCACTACTGTCATGTCGAAACCTCAGACAACTTTACGACATCTCCATGCACGGCCATTTAATCCAGGTGTTCCCGTGCGTGCATGAGTCATGTTACTCCATGCACCCAAACCCCTCTATCCCCTCTGTGATCGATGTACGGTATACACTGTACAGCTCTGATAAATTGGTGTCTTCAGACAAATAGATCACTTCAGAGGACCACTCACAGGGCGGTAACACAGACAAATGGAATGAGTTCAGGAAAAGAAGAAGAGCTTTGCTGAACGGGTAGAAATGGATTTCAGTTAGGACACCACCAACACGGAGGATGGATTTGAGAAGAAAAGAGAGATGAGGAAGGTGGGAGATGAATTGTGTAGAGATGAGGAAGGTGGGAACTGAATTGAGGAGAGATGAGGAAGGTGGGAACTGAATTAAGGAGAGATGAGGAAGGTGGGAACTGAATTAAGGAGAGATGAGGAAGGTGGGAACTGAATTGAGGAGAGATGAGGAAGGTGGGAGCTGAATTGAGGAGAGATGAGGAAGGTGGGAGCTGAATTGAGGAGAGATGAGGAAGGTGGGAGCTGAATTGAGGAGAGATGAGGAAGGTGGGAGCTGAATTGAGGAGAGATGAGGAAGGTGGGAGCTGAATTGAGGAGAGATGAGGAAGGTGGGAGCTAAACTGAGGAGAGAAGAGGAAGGTGGGAGCTAAACTGAGGAGAGAAGAGGAAGGTGGGAGCTGAATTGAGGAGAGGAGAGTTGAGGAAGGTGGGTGTTGGGAGGCCCTGTAGCTAGCTGCAGGAAATGTTTGTCCTAACAGAAAATGACAGGAGGTTTTGGAAAGGGCTTGACATTGGACACATAAATCTGGCAGTTGTGCTCTATCATAATCGGGCCAATTGAAGCATTCACTACATTTGCCATTCTCAGCCCTAGCTGGCTTCTCTCTCTTCTGTGAGGAGAGAGAGGTGCAAGAGGCTGCGGCAGTGACATCTGTGAGACCTCAAGGCTATGTAGCAGCCACGAGGTCAGTCATCTGCCATGCCATGCCATGAATGCTACAGCAAACCTGGCTTCTGTCTCTGTGCCAACAAACACAGGCAGTCTGTGTCTAACGGTCCCTTTGCTTGTTTGAACTGATTTCTCCTCACATTCTATTTAACTACAGCTCCTCATTGGATGTTGGTGCCAGGCGTTTGTCAAACAGTAACGTGTGTAGACCAATCAAAAAAACACACAATACAAATATCATCTCGGAATGAATCATGAATCACCGTTGAGAAATCACAACAAAAAGAGGAGATTTTTGACTATTTTCTTTTGTATTTGAGGCCATATTTTCAATTCTCTGTCTTCCCAATCCGTTGTGTCTATTGTGCTAGGAAACATGGATTTGGAAATAGGCAATGAACATTGCTGAATGAATTCTGTCTGAAACAGTCATGTTTACATTCTGTATGATGTACAGTGAATACCATAAAGTTTACTTTAAAGAGAAGGGAGACATACTTATCAAGCAATAAGGCCAAGGGGGTGTGGTATATGGCACGACACAACGTGGATACAGCCATTAGCCGTGGTATATTGGCCATACACCACTAACCCACGAGGTGCCTTATTGTTTTTATAAACCGGTTGCAAACACAGTAAGGCAACGAACTACAAATCTATATTAAAAATGTTGCTTTAATAAATAAATTCAAAATAAATACATTCTGCCAGAAAAACAGTCCGGACAAAAGTCTTGTTGCTAGACTGGTTGCTATGCAACATATCCACAGGCTAGCTAGCAAGCTTACATTAAATGTATGCAAAAACCAAGCATTAGGGCCACTTTTAGAATGACTAACATATGACAATTATTAATTAATGTTGATCTGAATGTTGACATGTAATTGTGCACAAATTAAAAAATTGTCCCATGTTATTGTTTGTTGTTAGCTGGCCCATGTTATTGTTTGTTGTTATCTGGCCCATGTTATTGTTTGTTGTTAGCTTGCCTTCTGTTATTGTTTGTTGTTAGCTTGCCTTCTGTTATTGTTTGTTGTTAGCTGGCCCATGTTATTGTTTGTTGTTAGCTGGCCCATGTTATTGTTTGTTGTTAGCTTGCCTTCTGTTATTGTTTGTTGTTAGCTGGCCCATGTTATTGTTTGTTGTTAGCTGGCCCATGTTATTGTTTGTTGTTAGCTGGCCCATGTTATTGTTTGTTGTTAGCTGGCCCATGTTATTGTTTGTTGTTAGCTTGCCTTCTGTAATTGTTTGTTGTTAGCTTGCCTTCTGTAATTGTTTGTTGTTAGCTGGCCCATGTTGTCATTTGTTGGCTCCAAGCTGCTTGAAATGGATGCCGTTCTTTCAGCTGGGGGAGCTGCTGCTGTGTTGTAAGAGAGAAAAGCGCTCCACTGCTTCCTCGCTTCCAGATTTGTCCTTCAGTAACTTTGAAGAGACGTTGTGAATCTGTGTCTTCTGACAGACAGTATTTCTCATGCCTCTAGTCAAGCATCCAACAGTTTCTGGATCATGGTGGTTGAGAGGCAGTGGTTTGTGTAAATCTGCGATGGGCCAGCTATTTTGCCAATCTTTGGCAAGATTGTTGCCAAGGTGTTCACTCCCATCGGCTCTGTGTTCCGGAAACACAGAAGACAACATAACATTAGCTAATAGTTAGGCCTACAAAACTACCGGTTATATTGTCAGGGTACATTAGAATGGGCTCCCGAGTGGCACAGTGGTCCAAGGCACTGCATCTCAGTGCTAGAGGCATCACTACAGACCCTGGTTTGATCCTGGGCTGTATCACAACTGGCTGTGATTGGGAGTCCCACAGGGCAGCGCACAATTGGCTGAGCGTTGTCCGGGTTAGGGTTTGGCCTGAATATACCGTCATTGTAAATAAGAATTTGTTCTTGACTGATTTGGCTAGTTAAGTAAAGGTTCAATTAAAAAATAAAGATTTAACTAGCTAGCTAACAGTTACAATCTATTTAGTCACACCCCTCTTCCCTTTGTTACGAGAGAGAGTAGAGCATATCCTAAAGACAGACCCAGTTAAATAGAGTTGTACAGAGAGAGTAGAGCATATCCTAAAGACAGACCCAGTTAAATAGAGTTTTATAGAGAGAGTAGAGCATCTCCTAAAGATAGACCCAGTTAAATAGAGTTTTATAGAGAGAGTAGAGCATCTCCTAAAGATAGACCCAGTTAAATAGAGTTTTATAGAGAGAGTAGAGCATCTCCTAAAGATAGACCCAGTTAAATAGAGTTTTATAGAGAGAGTAGAGCATCTCCTAAAGATAGACCCAGTTAAATAGAGTTTTATAGAGAGAGTAGAGCATCTCCTAAAGACAGACCCAGTTAAATAGAGTTTTATAGAGAGAGTAGAGCATATCCTAAAGACAGACCCAGTTAAATAGAGTTTTATAGAGAGAGTAGAGCATATCCTAAAGACAGACCCAGTTAAATAGAGTTGTACAGAGAGAGTAGATCATATCCTAAAGACAGACCCAGTTAAATAGAGTTTTATAGAGAGAGTAGAGCATACCCTAAAGACAGACCCAGTTAAATAGAGTTGTACAGAGAGAGTAGAGCATCTCCTGAAGACAGACCCAGTTAAATAGAGTTGTACAGAGAGAGTAGAGCATATCCTAAAGACAGACCCAGTTAAATAGAGTTGTACAGAGAGAGTAGAGCATCTCTTGAAGAAAGACCCAGTTAAATAGAGTTGTACAGAGAGAGTAGAGCATATCCTAAAGATAGACCCAGTTAAATAGAGTTGTACAGAGAGAGTAGAGCATCTCTACAGATCCATCCGGTATAGCTTTGTTACAATAGATACAATAAAATGCCTCTAGTTGTGCCCTTGATTCTACAGTTGGCTTAACTCAGTCAGACACCAGGGGATGCAGATGTTGTCTCGCGGCGTGTCCCTGCCTCTCTCTCTCTGCTGCTGTCCTGGTAGGTGTCACTGAGCTTACAGGTGCACCCAACCACTAAGCTGGTTCAGTCTGGTTCGGTCTCACCATAGGCCAGGGCCGCTGCTCCAGAGCTCCAGAGCTGGGGGTGGTGGAATAGGGGGAATATGCTAATTTGATCCACTGAGGTATAATAATTGATGATCAGCCCTGCTGTCCAAGCTGAAAATCACTGGGCTGTGGCATAATACCCTGCAAATGCAGTAACATATCCTGGTGTGTGTGCACTGACTGAACACACTGCATAGACACACACACACACTACAGAGGCATCACTTCAAACTGTACAGCATTTATTTCAGTGTTGTTAATGAAGCTGTTATTGACCAATCAGGATATTATTCATCACCTGATAGTAGAGGATATTTGCTATGGAGTTATATTAGAACTGTTGGATAGGAAATGCCTATCTTTTATTTTTTAACCTTTATTTAACTAAGGCAAGTCAGTTAAAAACAAATTCTTATTTTCAATGATAGCCTAGGAACAGTGGGTTAGGTGCAGAATGACAGATTTGTACCTTGGGGATTTGAACTTGCAACTTTTCAGTTACTAGTCCAACGCTCTAGCCACTAGGCTCCCCTGGCACCCCTACTATCTAATCTCTTTGTTCACAGGAATTTATCCTGCTAACTGTTTCAAATGTCCGAACTGAATTTGTTAAAAGGGCTATTTATGTATTCTGCGCCATCGACTTGAAACGCCTTACAAAATACCTTTAAACTGGAAGAACTTGTCCCGATTGGTGTTTTAAATCATTGATGAAGGATCTTGAGACTGATTCCCTGACCTGTCAATATTTTAAATTTGCTGTTTTCGGATTTTGTTGAACTTTTTTGAATTCTATGTTGTTTTACTACTGTTTTATACATTGTAGAATAATAGTGAAGACAAACTATGAAATAACACATATGGAATCATGCAGTAACACAAGTAAAAAATAAAGAAAGACCCTTAAATGAGTTGGTGGGTCCACACTTTTGACTGGTACTGTACATATTACCTCAATTACCTCGACTAACCGGTGCCCCCACACATTGACTCTGTACCGGTACCCCCTGTATATAGCCTCCACATTGACTCTGTACCGGCGCCCCCTGTATATAGTCTCCACATTGACTCTGTACCGGTACCCCCTGTATATAGCCTCCACATTGACTCTGTACCGGCGCCCCCTGTATATAGCCTCCACATTGACTCAGTACCGGTACCCCCTGTATATAGTCTCCACACTGACTCAGTACCGGTACCCCCTGTATATAGTCTCCACACTGACTCAGTACCGGTACCCCCTGTGTATAGTCTCCACACTGACTCAGTACCGGTACCCCCTGTATATAGTCTCCACATTGACTCTGTACCGGTACCCCCTGTATATAGTCTCCACATTGACTCTGTACTGGTACCCCCTGTATATAGTCTCCACATTGACTCTGTACCCGTAACACCCTGTATATAGTCTCCACATTGACTCTGTACCATAACACCCTGTATATAGTCTCCACATTGACTCTGTACCATAACACCCTGTATATAGCCTCCACATTGACTCTGTACCGTAACACCCTGTATATAGTCTCCACATTGACTCTGTACCGTAACACCCTGTATATAGCCTCCACATTGACTCTGTACCGGTAACCCCCTGTATATAGTCTCCACATTGACTCTGTACTGGTAACCCCCTGTATATAGTCTCCACATTGACTCTGTACCGTAACACCCTGTATATAGTCTCCACATTGACTCTGTACTGGTACCCCCTGTATATAGTCTCCACATTGACTCTGTACCGTAACACCCTGTATATAGTCTCCACATTGACTCTGTACCATAACACCCTGTATATAGTCTCCACATTGACTCTGTACCGTAACACCCTGTATATAGCCTCCACATTGACTCTGTACCGTAACACCCTGTATATAGCCTCCACATTGACTCTGTACCGTAACACCCTGTATATAGCCTCCACATTGACTCTGTACCGTAACACCCTGTATATAGCCTCCACATTGACTCTGTACCGTAACACCCTGTATATAGCCTCCACATTGACTCTGTACCGTAACACCCTGTATATAGCCTCCACATTGACTCTGTACCGTAACACCCTGTATATAGCCTCCACATTGACTCTGTACCGTAACACCCTGTATATAGCCTCCACATTGACTCTGTACCGTAACACCCTGTATATAGCCTCCACATTGACTCTGTACCGTAACACCCTGTATATAGCCTCCACATTGACTCTGTACCGTAACACCCTGTATATAGTCTCCACACTGACTCAGTACCGGTACCCCCTGTATATAGTCTCCACACTGACTCAGTACCGGTACCCCCTGTGTATAGTCTCCACACTGACTCAGTACCGGTACCCCCTGTATATAGTCTCCACACTGACTCAGTACCGGTACCCCCTGTATATAGCCTCCACATTGACTCTGTACCGGTACCCCCCTGTATATAGTCTCCACATTGACTCTGTACTGGTACCCCCTGTATATAGTCTCCACATTGACTCTGTACCGTAACACCCTGTATATAGTCTCCACATTGACTCTGTACCGTAACACCCTGTATATAGTCTCCACATTGACTCTGTGTATATAGTCTCCCGTAACACCCTGTATATAGTCTCCACATTGACTCTGTACCATAACACCCTGTATATAGTCTCCACATTGACTCTGTACCGTAACACCCTGTATATAGCCTCCACATTGACTCTGTACCGTAACACCCTGTATAGTATATAGTCTCCACATTGACTCTGTACCGTAACACCCTGTATATAGCCTCCACATTGACTCTGTACCGGTACCCCCCTGTATATAGTCTCCACATTGACTCTGTACTGGTACCCCCTGTATATAGTCTCCACATTGACTCTGTACCGTAACACCCTGTATATAGTCTCCACATTGACTCTGTACCATAACACCCTGTATATAGTCTCCACATTGACTCTGTACCGTAACACCCTGTATATAGCCTCCACATTGACTCTGTACCGTAACACCCTGTATATAGTCTCCACATTGACTCTGTACCGTAACACCCTGTATATAGCCTCCACATTGACTCTGTACCGTAACACCCTGTATATAGCCTCCACATTGACTCTGTACCGTAACACCCTGTATATAGCCTCCACATTGACTCTGTACCGTAACACCCTGTATATAGCCTCCACATTGACTCTGTACCGTAACACCCTGTATATAGCCTCCACATTGACTCTGTACCGTAACACCCTGTATATAGCCTCCACATTGACTCTGTGTACCGTAACACCCTGTATATAGCCTCCACATTGACTCTGTACTGGTACCGTAACACCCTGTATATAGTCTCCACATTGACTCTGTACTGGTAACACCCTGTATATAGTCTCCACATTGACTCTGTACCGTAACACCCTGTATATAGTCTCCACATTGACTCTGTACCGGTACCCCCTGTATATAGTCTCCACATTGACTCTGTACTGGTACCCCTGTATATAGTCTCCACATTGACTCTGTACTGGTACCCCTGTATATAGTCTCCACATTGACTCTGTACTGGTAACACCCTGTATATAGTCTCCACATTGATAACACCCCTGTATATAGTCTCCACATTGACTCTGTACCGTAACACCCTGTATATAGCCTCCACATTGACTCTGTACCGGTACCCCCTGTATATAGTCTCCACATTGACTCTGTACTGGTACCCCCTGTATATAGTCTCCACATTGACTCTGTACCATAACACCCTGTATATAGCCTCCACATTGACTCTGTACCATAACACCCTGTATATAGCCTCCACATTGACTCTGTACCGTAACACCCTGTATATAGCCTCCACATTGACTCTGTACCGTAACACCCTGTATATAGCCTCCACATTGACTCTGTACCGTAACACCCTGTATATAGCCTCCACATTGACTCTGTACCGTAACACCCTGTATATAGTCTAGTTACTGTTTTATTTTATTGTTACTCTTTAATTATTTATTTTTCTTTCTTTTGATTTTGATTTAATTTTAGTAAATACTTTCTTAACATTAATTTTTTCTTAAACTACTGCATTGTTGGTTAAGGGCTTGTAAGGTCAGCACTTGTTGTATTTTGCGCATGTGACGAACAACATTTGATTTGATTAAGTTGTAGAAACATCTCAAAGATGATCAATGGAAACAGGATGCACCTGAGCTCAATTTTGAGTCTCATAGCAAAGTGTCTGAATATATTATGTAAATTAGATATTTGTACTTTTTACATTTTTAATACATTTGCAAACATTTCTAAAAACTTGCCATTATGAGGTATTTGTGTGTAGATTGCTGAGGATTTTTATTTAATTTAATCCTTTTAAGAATAAGGCTGTAACAGAGTGTGGAGAAAGTCAAGGGTCTGAATACTTTCTGAAGGCACTGTATGTCATCTGCATGAGCCAGTAAGTAAATATTAGTGTTCTATGTGGGGAATAGGGTGCCATTTTGGATGCACACCTGATACTCTGACAAGCATCACCGTGGGCAACCCAGAGAAATATCTGTCCATAATAAATCATGTCTAAACCACATCATCAGAAAACTCATTTGTTTGCCATTTCTCTGTCTGTCAAATTCAATATTATAACATTTTCACAAGTTACTAATAGGATAAATACTAGTTCAAGGTAACAGGAAGTTGAATATAATGTTTTTTTATATTTTTTTAACAACATTTGAAGGTAAGAAATGTACCAGTTTTCACCCCCCCCCCTCCCACACACACACCCCCAACTGAATGTGTTGTTCTTACAGGCAGTTAGTTAGAACTCCTTGCGTTCTGTTGTTGTCGGAAGTAAAACATTATTTTCTCGCCAGCAGACCTGTATCTGAAATCTTGATTGGCTCCCGACACACCTGCTCAGCTCTCCCCCAGAGAAGAAGTGTACGCGGCAGAGAAGCAGAGAGATCCTGCCTGTTGCGAATGTTAGCCTGTTTCATTGATTGTGTTGCACTGTACCAAGCTGTTTGACAGCTCCACCCCATTTCACCCACTGTATCTTCAAGTGCTAGGAGAGTTACAGAAAGCAATAACAACAATGTTCTCCCTACCTAAAGGTTCTGCTCTTTATTTTCTTTATTTTTTTTTGACAATCTTTGTTTTGGAATTGATTTATCTCCGTGATTGAATTAAACAACAACATTGGATTTGCTGCAAAAGGTTAAAGTTATTTAATAATTTGTAACTTTTTTTGTCTATCTTCATTTGAGGAATTAGCCATATTAATATCAGTGATATTAAATGCACATAGTTGCACTATAGCAAAGAGGTGAATAATCCCATCTGTGTTTACCTTTGGAGAGCATCTGCATTGGGTTACAGGCTGGGGGACAGTCACCTGTTGAGTCAGAGGCCCTCTGGGACAGCTGTCCCAACAGACAGGCTGGGAGAGACTCACCTGTTGAGTGGGACAGCTGTCCCACCTGTTGAGTCAGACAGGCAGCTGTCCCAACAGACAGGCTGGGAGAGACTCACCTGTTGAGTCAGAGGGACTATGGGACAGCTGTCCCAACAGACAGGCTGGGGGCAGTCACCTGTTGAGTCAGAGAGACTACAGGACAGCTGTCCTAACAGACAGGCTGGGGGACACTCACCTGTTGAGTCAGAGGGACTATGGGACAGCTGTCCCAACAGACAGGCTGGGGGACTGTCACCTGTTGAGTCAGAGGACCTACGGGACAGCTGTCCCATCAGACAGGCTGGGGGACACTCACCTGTTGAGTCAGAGGGACTACAGGACAGCTGTCCCAACAGACAGGCTGGGGGACACTCACCTGTTGAGTGAGAGGGACTACAGGACAGCTGTCCCAACAGACAGGCTGGGGGACATTCACCTGTTGAGTCAGAGGGACCTACGAGACAGCTGTCCCAACAGACAGGCTAGGGGACATTCACCTGTTGAGTCAGAGGACCTACGAGACAGCTGTCCCAACAGACAGAGAGGTAGGGATGTGCCTTCATCATCCGTTCGGTCACCGCTCCACTGCTCTAGCGAGGCTTTGTGTTATGTTCACAATCATTCGTTATGCTGTATCCGGGGAGAATATTGCAGTCTTCAGTGCAGTCATTGGTTGCAATTTCTCTCCGTACGGCCACTCAACTAACATATCATTTGATGAGCTCAGCCGTAATGTTAACGTAGCATCGTGATAGCTGTATAGTATGACAGTGGATAGGGGACTTCCTTTCTGAGGAGGATTTGGATGTTTAGATGATACTGTTTGAGAGAGGACATTTAAACTAGGGGGAATTTATTTTGTATCTGTCTAACATAACCTGTGTTTTATTGCAGATTTGTTTGCTGTGAATAATGTCAGACGTCATTCAAGTGGATTTTCCCCACACGTTTCATTTTAAAAGCTGCCATTGTGAAACATATGATATGAGGATTTGTGAAGGAGGCTTACAGTCTTTTTGGCGGAATGGTTTCCTACACTTCTATAGTTTCAAATTCTCAGTGTAACATATTGGCCTAGCACGGTAACATCCAAAGCTTAAAGTTTCCATATTTTCCTCATACTCATCCATTTATTAAGCTTTTTCCCCCTCCACAGTGAACTGTTCATTCACAATACCTATATTGTTGGAAAAAAGGGGATCAGAATTAACTTATTTTAGAAAATGACCATGAAGTTACAGAAAGGGCACAGCGACATAATCTTCCTTCCTTCCTTCCTTCCTTCCTTCCTTCCTTCAGTGCTTCATTCCTTCCTTCCTTGCTTCCTTGCGTCATTCCTTCCTTCCTTCCTTCCTTCCTTACTTACTTCCTTCCTCCTCTCTCTATTTGGTAAGGGGTAATGAGTGTCAGGCTCATTCCTCTTATGGTAAAATATGCTATCAGTGCCTGCCTGCCAGTCTATGTGTGCGCATCCAAATAGCACCCTTTTCCCTGTGTAGTGCACTACTTTTGACCAGGGCCCATAGCGACAACGTAGGGAAAAGGGTGCCATTTCGAACGCACCCTAAGTTAGAGTTCCATGTTAATCCTCATGAATGCATGACTTTGTGCACATGAATAAATAAAAATCTGCTCGGCGGGTAATTGAGGTGCCGTTCCACTAACAAACGACAACACCATTTGTCAATTAGATCCCCCCCCCCCCCAATCTGGGGACCTGAGATGATTTATATCAAATTAAATCATTTACTAAAACCGTTAGAGTAGGACTCTCAGATCCACTAAGAGCACACCTTTCCTACTGGTTTTCCATCCAGTCTACAGTCAGCTACTTAGCATTTAAAGGCCTCTATTATAATATAATATTCTGTCCTATTGTTTTTATGTGTGTTAGCATACTGTGTCTAACTCTATTGATTCAGTTATAAAATAGTATATCTCCTGAGTGGCGCAGCGGTCTAAGGCACTGCAACACAGTGCAAGAGGCGTCACTACGGTCCCTGGTTTGATTCCAGGCTGTATCACATCCGAGCTGTGATTGGGAATCCCATGTGCCGTCCCGGGTTTGGATGGGGTAGGCTGTCATTGTAAATAAGAATTTGTTCTTAACTGACTTGCCTAGTTAAATAAAGGAAGATAGCTATTGTATATTGCCTCAATATGTTTCACCCAGTAGAGACTCTTAGAGATTGAATTTCAAATGACCGAGTAGACAGTTGAGTAACAAAACCCTTACTTTGTTTATCAAAGTGAAAACCTGGGGGCAACGGAGTGAAGACAGCAGATTCACGTTAATTTACCTCGGTAGACGTGATATTGGCAACCCCCATAGAGGAGAGTACTGTTGCTTTTAAACAACATTGTGTGTGGCTGACTGAGAGTTTTCACAGGCATACAAGCAGTGGTCCTGCTTCATTTAAATAATTAACCAAATTATTTTTAACAGACAGACACAGAATGCTAAACCTTTGATTCATGATGTGATGCACATGGGCTGTTTTTGAAACACAGTGTTATCTTTCACATCTTTCCCCCGAAACTATCCCTGTTAAATATATCACTGTTATTCATTGTTACTTATCTCCTGTGATTTGAAGCCTACTATGAACAGAACAATCAACGTTAAATAGATTTATATTTAATATATTATATATTATATTATATAATTGTATTATATTTATACGTCATTTACAAACTGAGTTACACATTTTCTTGGTGTTCAATATCTCCCTAGAAAAGCAAAGCCTTGGAAGCTGCATTGATTTCCGAAGTCCTCGTCCCCACTCCTGCCTTTGTGCTGCTTGACCCACTTATTCGTTCATCTTTCCTACTTTTCTCAGGAGGGTTATGCTTGGGTACTGCTTTCGCCATTACTGAGTGGACGGCAGCCAGCTACCCTGTACAGACTCTCTGAATGAGTTAGGTGATACCGGCTCAGCAAGTCAACATCATAAATCACCAGACAAATTGACGCAAGTGCCACAGGAGAGAAGATCCTTCTAGGAGTCTAAGAAGACCACATAGAGGCAATAATAACCTCAGTGGTGATGCTAGCTGATGGGTATTGACAAAGCACTGAGTTAGACCTAAACCATGGCCCTTATCCCCCTCTGCAATGATCCTGCCTTGCAGCAGCGTCCACTGTAAAACCCATCGCTATAGCTATACATTTTATTATACACGTCAATGTTTATTGATCAGAACCCTGTCAGCAGTGTAATAAAACGCTATTTAAACTTCAGAGTGGAGACAGGGTGTTAACGACAAAATAGACAATAAAAAAAAACTGTTGGTTATTTGTTATTGTTATTGTTATTGTTATTTGGTTATCTGTGAGTTATTTATTATTATTTTATCTCATTTAGCGTTTTATTTTGAGACGTATCACATTGTCAAAAGAGCGAGGTAACAGAATGACTCATTCATACACAATAACCTCACAATTTGTCCATGAAAAACACTCACAATAACCCCACCAAACAAAGAACACTTGTGTTTCCTTCCCATTCAGTACACACAAAAAATGTCCGGCTGCTTTCATTAAAACGTGCTCAAAAAAAAAAGTATTAATAAATACAGTTGCGTACTCTAATTACGCTCTAAAACATTTAATGGGTAAAGCAACCAACGTTTAGGCCTGCTGAGCCTTCCTCGGGGTTAAATGGTTAATGCTTGCGCCAGGTTATGTGGACAAACAATTAATAATGCAGCTAATGAACACGGTGCTGGGGTGTGTCATAGTAATTAAGGTAACGAGGGATGGAAAAAGTGGAACTGTTTAAAGAGAAAAATAAGAATGTCAAGATGTTAAACAGACGGGGTAGTTATTTACATCACCTTATGGCAAATATAATGAAATATAATAGAAAACCATCATGTTAATATCGACAATCATTACTGTTACTATCAAGTTGCTTTCATCTTTGTTTCATTATTTCATCTAATGTCTTCTTGTTAATTCAAGCGAAGTGCATAATGAGCATCATCAACATGGGAAACGTGATATGTAATCCTGAGGGCAAAACATTCTTTTCATTGGATCGATATGCTGATAGAAAAAAGGGGGCCTAAGATCAGTCAAAATTCAAACCACCAACGCTTATAAGAGATCCGGTGGGGCCTCCCTCTGTAGTCCCCTCAACAAGACTTCTTCTATGGTCCTCAAAGTTCTTTGAAGAACCGTAGGGTTCTTGGCCCTGAACATGGCCCCTTAAAGGTTCTTCCAAGAACCCCGTAGGAGGTGGACGTTCATCGAGGAACCTCCTTAGTTGGTGGGGGGGGGGGTTCTTTGCAGGAACCTAACTGCCCAACTGAAACATTTGGATTTGAAAGGACAGCAGGCGCAGGCACTTAACTGAAAAATGTAAAGATCTCCATATTTTAAGGTAAGGTTTGTCCCTTCTGTGATCTAAATTGATATTGCTTTATAATGACACCATCTATCTTTTCATATTTATGCCAATATTTCTAAAACAGAAAATGGACACAATTCAATGGATATCAATCAGCAAAGAGGTAAGAATATGTTGAAGGTTTGATGGGTGGAGATGACTGATGCGCTCGCTTCTTTTTGTCTGAATCTGCAGGTACAGACGAGGAGGCAGACAAAGGTATGTGAATCGATATTGGGTTGTCATACAGATCACATGTAGCATCCTCCTCGCTGACCTCTTCAATGAATATCCCATGGGCCTGTCTACATTACGGACACGGTATGTGAATGACAACAATTATCAAAACAGTTGTTGTTTTTTCATTTACATTCACCACAAAAAAAACCGAGGTATGAATTCTGTCATGTGCATGTTTTGTTAATCATCTGTATAATTACTTTTTTTTGGGGGGGGGGGGGTTTACAGACTTCACCCTCCCTACACCTCTGATGAATATAAGCGGGAAACCTGTTCAACCACCGTGCGCTGCTAAATCATTCTGGATATGGATACGGAGAACATTGACACATTAAACATCACCAGAGGATGTACCCATTGGACTTGGGGCTCTGCTGAGAGATTACCTCATATTTAGATGTTTTATTTTTTATTCTGCTTTGCTATAAATAAATATATTATAAACACTGAAGGAAAAAACGTATTGTGTTATTGTTGTCATTTTTAAGCGTATTATTATTGATGATAATATTGGAGGAGGGGTGGGTAGTTTAAAAATGAACCACACAAGGTTCTTCAAAAGTGTTATTTGGGGATTCATTATAAGGGGCTCTTTGACGATGGAGGTTTATCCCACAGTTTCAATTTGAAGAACCACTAAAGGATCCTCCAGGAACCTGTTTTCTTCTTAAGAGTGTCGAAAGGTCTCAATGTTAGCTCCTCTCCTTGGAGGAGGTACCTGTGTATTTGAGGGAGGAGATGGGATGGTTAGCTTCAACAAGGTGTGCTGCTACTGGATAGTCAGTGTTCTTACACCTGTTCTTAAACCTGATTGAGCTGCGGTGTTCAGCTATTTGTCCTTTTACCCAAAGCTAAGCTTTTCCTTTACTTAGATTTGTGTGTATTAGGTAGTTGTTGCTGTGCTTTTTGTTGCCGTGCTTTTACACCTGCATTGTTTGCTGTTTGGGGTTTTAGGCTGGGTTTCTGTACAGCACTTTGAGATATCAGCTGATGTACGAAGGGCTATATAAATAAATTTGATTTGATTTGATTTGATTTGATTTGTTGTGGAATTGTTAGATTACATGTTAGATATTGCTGGACTGTCAAAACTAGAAGCACAGAACTAGATGCACAAGGGCCTCCCGGGTGGCGCAGTGGTCTAGGGCACTGCATCGCAGTGACTCTGGGTTCAAGCCCAGGCAGCCGGCCACGACCGGGAGGTCCATGGGACGACGCACAATTGGCCTAGAGTCGTCCAGGTTAGGGAGGGATTGTCCGGTAGGGATTTCCCTAGCAACTCCTGTGGCGGGCCGGGCGCAGTGCACGCTAACCAGGTCACCAGGTGCACGGTGTTTCCTCTGACATATTGGTGCGGCTGACTTCCGGGTTGGATGTGCAGTGTGGCTTGGTTGGGTTGTGTTTCGGAGGAAGGCTTTTGACCTTCGTCTCTCCCGAGCCCGTAGGGATGAGACAAGATAGTAGCTACTAACAATTGGATACCATGAAAAGGGGGTAAAAAAAATAAACATTTCGCTACACACGCAATAACATCTGCTAACTATGTGTATGTGACCAATAACTTTTGATTTGATTTGACAAACAAGTGATGAGATAAATGACACCTGATAGGGCATTTTCGGCCAGTATGCGGGTGTTTGAGGAAGGACGTCTTTGTGGTGCTGTTGCATTGTGTGCATAAGCCACATCTGTTATCCCAATTTGGGATGGGTGCCAATAGTGTCTGAGTGGGCTTAATGTAAAACTTGCTAAACTAGAGAGGATAAGGGGAGACTAGCGGAGGCTTGGGGACACCAGGGCGGACTAGTTGAGACTGGCAGGCTGAGTTTAAGATAAGTTCCTCTGGAAGGCTACATCGTAATTGCTAATAGGGTTGACAAGAGGCTTGGGCCAGGTCTGCTGAGATCCTCTCTTCCTCCCTATGATTAGCATGTTTAAGAGGATTGGGCCAGTCTGCTGAGATCCCTCTGGGCCAGGTCTGCTGAGATCCTCTCTTCCTCCCTATGATTAGCATGTTTAAGAGGCTTGGGCCAGGTCTGTTGAGATCCTCTCTTCCTCCCTAGGATTAGCATGTTTAAGAGGCTTGGGCCAGGTCTGTTGAGATCCTCTCTTCCTCCCTAGGATTATAATGTTTTAGAGGCTTCCTTCCAACAAACTAGAATGGATTTTTGTAACTATAAGGACCAGGATTGAGGAGAAAAGAACTTACCAATTTGGTAATGTTGTCCTATTTTCCAATGATTCTTGTAGCTAGCTATCTTCATAAGAGTTTGTTGAAGTCATCGTGGATAGGCTCCACTTGGCTTTACCTGCTGTCTGCAAAGCACTAGCTAGCTAAGTAGGGCTTCCACACTCATTTCGTGTCCACTTTGTTTCCCCCCCTCTAGCACATTGCTGTGTCTCAACACTCAGTATTTGTTTTCAAGTATTTCATGAAGAATGAGGAATTGTCATTGGACTGTAATGCAGAGGGCAACATTGTTTTGTTCTCAGTGTTAATTGTTTGGGTATAATACACCTAATCTACTTATCCCAATGTTGTTACAAAGAAGCATACTATTCATCTGAATTCTGTATATTGGGAAAATAACGATAACTCCATGATACTGGCTTGATCTCTCTCTCTCTGCGCTGTAGACATTTCGTTGCCGATAATATGATAAAGAAATATCTTGGTTCATGGCTTTATAAGAGTTGTCAAGTATGGATGGAGATACCAATACAGCTCGCGCCATTGAATCATTAACCCAATTCTCTCTTTGGAAGTAATATTCATTCCATATTTAGTTCAATGTAAAGTAAATACAACACAAAAGAAACTAAGACATTTGACTTAAATTATTTGGAAAAAAAACACATAGCAGTTTTTTTTACGTGGTAAGTTATTGAATACAATTCACAGAATGTTCTGTATAGGCTGCTATTACTACTTCCAGACAGTCTCCAGAACTTGAGATGTGAATACACAGTGAGTTACAATGACAACTTTGCTATTGTTGTGGTCTGGTTTAAATTGCAGCCATTGTCTGTGTTACAGTTACTTACTATGTACATTTTATTCAACATGTTCAAAAAAAGAAAGTTAGAAAACTAAAACACTTTTAACTTTGTCCTGGTAGCAGCGAGAAACCCTGAGCTCATTGAAGTCTCCTCTCTCTCTTTGATCGTTCCTTTCCTTGCAATGGGACTTGCATTTCGATATGAGCGGGGTTTGAGTAAAGAGTATATTGCTCTCTTTGCTAGTTAAATGTTTAAATAAGACATGCAATTTGAATTGGTGCAGAGCTCATCAATATGAAATTGATGCAGCAGAGTGAAACTGAATGGAAGGAGACAGGCCTGAATGGACATTCCTCAGTCCTCCATTCCTCTAAACCCAGTCGGCCCTTTGCTGAAGCCTGCATCATTCCAAGAAATAAAAACATTTGAAGGCTTTTTTTTCGTTGCTTTTGAGGCTTCTCCTTGATAGCAATATGGAGTCACTAAACATGTGAATCAAACTTTGAAATATCTTTAATCAGTATCTTCTTATGTTTACTACGTAGCTATCGTCTGAGTAATACCATTCATTGTAAATATTGGACCTGCATGGATGTGACTTGGTCTGTTGTTAACATGTAAATAAGCTACTGTGTATCCCAGGATGTCCATATTCCCCTGTATAGTTTAACCCCCAGTATATCCATATTCCCTACTTGTCCAATACATCAGGTCTTTGTTACAGTATAGCCATATTCCCTACTTGTCCAATACATCAGGTCTTTGTTACAGTATAGCCATATTCCCTACTTGTCCAATACATCAGGTCTTTGTTACAGTATAGCCATATTCCCTACTTGTCCAATACATCAGGTCTTTGTTACAGTATAGCCATATTCCCTACTTGTCCAATACATCAGGTCTTTGTTACAGTATAGCCATATTTCCCTACTTGTCCAATACATCAGGTATTTGTTACAGTATAGCCATATTCCCTACTTGTCCAATACATCAGGTCTTTGTTACAGGTATTTGTATAGCCATATTCCCTACTTGTCCAATACATCAGGTATTCAGGTATTTGTTATAGTATAGCCATATTCCCTACTTGTCCAATACATCAGGTATTTGTTACAGTATAGCCATATTCCCTACTTGTCCAATACATCAGGTATTTGTTACAGTATAGCCATATTCCCTACTTGTCCAATACATCAGGTCTTTGTTTCAGTATAGCCATATTCCCTACTTGTCCAATACATCAGGTATTTGTTACAGTATAGCCATATTCCCTACTTGTCCAATACATCAGGTCTTTGTTACAGTATAGCCATATTCCCTACTTGTCCAATACATCAGGTCTTTGTTTCAGTATAGCCATATTCCCTATTTGTCCAATACATCAGGTATTTGTTGTTACACTTGTCCAATACATCAGGTCTTTGTTACAGTATAGCCATATTCCCTACTTGTCCAATACATCAGGTCTTTGTTTCAGTATAGCCATATTCCCTATTTGTCCAATACATCAGGTCTTTGTTACAGTATAGCCATATTCCCTACTTGTCCAATACATCAGGTATTTGTTACAGTATAGCCATATTCCCTACTTGTCCAATACATCAGGTATTTGTTACAGTATAGCCATATTCCCTACTTGTCCAATACATCAAGTATTTGTTACAGTATAGCCATATTCCCTACTTGTCCAATACATCAGGTCTTTGTTACAGTATAGCCATATTCCCTACTTGTCCAATACATCAGGTCTTTGTTTCAGTATAGCCATATTCCCTACTTGTCCAATACATCAGGTCTTTGTGCTTGTGATCTTGTGATCTGATACCAATAGCGTTTGTAAGATTTTCACAAATACCCCCTGCTGCTCTCAGACACCCCCCACCCACCCCCCACAAATGATGCTACGCTTGAAGATTTGTATGCACTAACAAATTATGAAATGTTTTTTTCTTTATCCCCTGGGTGTCAGCCACACCATAGCCAATACAATTTCACAGTACGGTAATGATTACTAGAAGGAAGCTAAAAAGGAGGTGATGAAGTCAACAGAACCAACCGTGCTGTATACTCTAAGGCTGCGATCCAAATGGCACCCTAATCCCTATTTAGTGCACTACTTTTGACCAGAGCCCTATGGCGCACTAAACTAATCTCTATATATAGTGCACTACTTTTGACCAGAGCCCTATGGCACCCTAATCCCTATATATAGTGCACTACTTTTGACCAGAGCCCTATGGCACCCTAATCCCTATATATAGTGCACTACTTTTGACCAGAGTCCTATGGCACCCTAATCCTTATATAGTGCACAACTTTTGACCAGAGGCTGGTTTGAGGTACAAACTATTAAAAAGTATCTGTGAAAGCTGAAACTCCCTAGGACACGCACACGTAACATGTTTTGATCTATGGCGCTCACAAGCTATACAAGACTCGTTAGAATGTAAGGGGTACTTCTACATATAAGATCAGAGGAAATCTCGGGACATAGTGTCTGTATTAATGAAATAAGCTCACATAGTTGCTATCACAAACTCCAATCTCCACAGAGTTGTCACTGACTAGTTGGATATTCATTTTTGTATGTACTTTTGCTTTGTGACCCACCAAATTTGAAATTTGTTTTTTAAATTGTATAAAAGTAGAGACTCAGAGCTAGAAAATAGTTTATCATACACTGCATTTGAGGAAACAATGGGAAAGTAATTCTGCTTTGAAAGTTGATCAACGTTGTAACCCCTCTTTTGAGAAAATGTCCCTGGAATGTTTTGTTACACCTACTGGAGAGCTCTTCTTTGTCTACACCCATTCAGCATCATTCACACCCTCTTAAGCCTTAGCCCCACCCGTCTCTTTAAGGATTCACAATGTAGTAAACAACCAAAGATTTCAAGACTAAAAGTGGTGAAATTAATATCAGAAATGAGTTGTAAAAATAAACCTTATCTGGCCTTTGAGCTATATTCTTATCTGACTTTGTTGCAGGTTATGTTGTTCTTCACATCACTGTCTCTGGTAAACACACGCTATATAAAATACAATCACATGCATAGGACACAGAAGGTGTAAGCAGTACAATGAAATGGTTACTTACGTAATGGAGTCTTTTGTTTAGACATGTAGCTAGCTAGCTAAACAATCAACCATAATCCCAACCCATACTACCATGGACCATGCATGACTCAGCAGGTAGCTAAAGAACCAACTAGGTTCAATGATCGCTAGCTAGCTAACATTAGGCTATAACTAGCAATGCAAATGTGTTTCTGAGATACAAATAATATTGCGACACAGATCATACACATAACGTTATCTAGCGAGCTAGCCAGCTAAAATTAGCTACCTAGCAAACAATTTGCTTTAACTTGCAATGAACATAACTTTCTGACAAAATTGTAAATGCATAATATCTGAAAATGTAGCTAGCTCGACAATCTTACCCATATACATGGATGAACGCTTCTCCTTCTCTGTCATGGAGGCCATGGTTCCCCTTTAGTTTGAAGATGTAATCCAGAGACAGGTGTTTCATACAACTGACTTCTGTGTTCTTTTTTCGACTCTCTGCATTTAGCAATCATCTCTCTAGTTTCACAGGGCCATTCCATTGATTTCAAAACTCTGTCAACTTCTTCCGCGACAACAGCACTGTTGATCGCCTTTTTCTTCCTCATCACTGTCATCAGAATACTCTACAATGTCTGGTTCAATGTACATGTTTCACCTAAATCAGGGATTTCTTCATCGTCTGATTCATTTTCAGTCAGAGAGAGTCAGCATGGCACAATCATCCTGCAGAAAAGAAGTCCATCACAAATTTTTCCCACTGATCTTTGTTGATAGCAGCTGTTAACTGCAGGGCAGCAAAGTTGAGAACAGTAGCAACACTTTTTCAGTTCTTCATGATATCTTTTAAAAAAAAGCAATGGTAGAAAGGATTATTTACAAATACTGAGCAGCTCGTGTGAAAGACAGAATCATGCTACATGGCCGACCAATCCAAACTCATCTCTCGGCATGTCCAGCCTATCAATTATCTCAGCGAATCATGGCTAGCGGCAAGGTTACTGAATAGAGGATGGTAGAACACTTCATTGTGAGACTACATGTAAGGGCTGGGAATGCAGATAAATAACAGTCAGATAAATGGAAATAATATTGTTCCTGGGACTAGGGACTGATAGCGTTTAAGCCGCACTAAAGCTACATTTAAGAAAAAATAGGTTACTTCACTAACGTTACTTTCAAAAAGTAGTTCAATATGTCCAAACTACTTTGTGAAAAATTATCACGTGAAAATGTAAGTACAAATTGTACAAATTGCAAGAACAAATCACTTTGAGGTCATATGTTCACGAAATGTATAATTTATCCTATTAACCCCCTAAGATCAATGTTAGCGTAATAAATAAAAAATCTCATAAAAAATCTGTCAGTTTAAGCACTGGATGTTGAGAACTGCTCTGTTCCAGTTCTGTATGTCCTCTAGAACTGCTCTGTTCCAGTTCTGTATGTTCTCTGAGAACTGCTCTGTTCCAGTTCTGTATGTCCTCTGAGAACTGCTCTGTTCCAGTTCTGTATGTCCTCTGAGAACTGCTCTGTTCCAGTTCCTCTGAGAACTGCTCTGTTCCAGTTCTGTATGTCCTCTGAGAACTGCTCTGTTCCAGTTCTGTATGTCCTCTGAGAACTGCTCTGTTCCAGTTCTGTATGTCCTCTGAGAACTGCTCTGTTCCAGTTCTGTATGTCCTCTGAGAACTGCTCTGTTCCAGTTCTGTATGTCCTCTGAGAAACTGCTCTGTTCCAGTTCTGTATGTCCTCTGAGAACTGCTCTGTTCCAGTTCTGTATGTCCTCTGAGAACTGCTCTGTTCCAGTTCTGTATGTCCTCTGAGAACTGCTCTGTTCCAGTTCTGTATGTCCTCTGAGAACTGCTCTGTTCCAGTTCTGTATGTCCTCTGAGAACTGCTCTGTTCCAGTTCTGTATGTCCTCTGAGAACTGCTCTGTTCCAGTTCTGTATGTCCTCTGAGAACTGCTCTGTTCCAGTTCTGTATGTCCTCTGAGAACTGCTCTGTTCCAGTTCTGTATGTCCTCTGAGAACTGCTCGGTTCCAGTTCTGTACGTACTCTGAGAACTGCTCTGTTCTTGTTCTATATGCCCTCCGAGAGCCGCTCTGTTCTCAGAGCCCTCTGTGACCTATTGGGATGATGAATCAGGGTTTATAGGCCTTCATGAGGCCAGGGAGACCAATCTGGGAGATCGGCTGTTAAAATAAGACATAGCATGACCAAACTGCTTTAAATAGCTCCCAGGCTCCCAGGCATATGGCCTGGGCTTCAACCACAGACCTGACTGCACATTAGTGTCCCCCAAACATACGTCCTGTGATGAGGCCAGTTGATTTCCTGAGTAATAGCCAGGCTGGTAGTTCTATATCTCATAATTATGTTCATTAAATGGGTCTGTGGTGTACATTTATTTTTGTTCTCTCTTCTAAAACTGATTAAACCATTTTCAACAAAGCGCTATGAATCATTGTACGTTTTCTAAAGTGTTTAGCAGTGTGTCCTTCCCTGAATATCCCCTGCTTTGTATCAAACTAAAAACTAATAAAAGATCTACATAATTAAATGACACAACATCATGTCTGTAGTGGCCGGGGACACAGAATAAATGTGACACCTTACTGTTAGTCTATTGTCTACAGCTGATGAACCACTCTCTTTGATGTGATGTCCCTTTTATCATTAAAGGCCCTCAACACAACTGATCCCCTCTCCGCGACCGCAGGCTGACTAACACAATATTAACTATTCAAAAATTACTACGTTTTTGAATATTACATTGACATTTGATTTGATTATCGTGAATTATTTATATTACGATTTTGGGGGGATATTTTATGGAATTTAACAAAAGGAATACATCTTCATTTGCTCGTTGCAGACAGAGAAATACAAGTAAATGTGAAAATGTGTGTTCACTGTCAATATCTGCACCTACAGTCTCTAACAAATATGTTATATTTCTTTAACCTTTATTTAACAAGTCAGTTAAGAACAAATTCTTATTTACAATCACAACGACGCTGGGCCAATTGTACGCCGTCCTATGGGACTCCCAAACACAGCCGGTTGTGATACAGCCCATGATAAAACCAGGGTCTGTATTGACGCCTCTAGCACTGAGATGTAGTGCCTTAGACCGCTGCGCCACTCATTTAAATAACGAGGTCGCTGTTGTAATATAAGCACAATGTTACTGCCCACTCCCGGATCGTGCAACATTTGCCCATTATTATTTTCAAAGTTCTTCAAGCTCTGTAAATGTGCTTGTTGCTCATTGCTAGACAAACATTTGCACGTATTGCCATAGATTTTTAAGTCGATATAAGTCAGAACAGTAAGTAAAAGACAGGAACATTCACTGTCTTCTTGGTAGACAAATGCAGTGTAAATTTGGCCTTGTATTTTAGGCTATTGAAAGCTGATTTCATCTCCCGGTGTCTGGTGGAAAGCAGACTGAAGCAGGTTTTCCTGAAATACTCCCCAGTACTTAATGATTACAGGCATACCTGTGACATGAGTGGTACTCATGAGTGGTACTCAGCAATGTGTTGTATTGGATTTGCAGCAAACAAACTGTAACACTTTGTATTGAAGAAAAAAGTAAAGTATTCATTTTTTAAAAGTATTAGTTTAGTGCCTTTTTTGCAAACAGGATATTGTAGAGTAACTACAGTGTTTTTATTCCATCCTCAGTTTTCTCCTATTACAGCCATTAAACTTTTGTAACTGTTTTTAATGTCTCCATTGGCCTCATGGTGCAAATAACTCAGTGGTTTCCTTTCTCTCCAGCAACAGAGTTAAGAAGGACGCCTGTATCTTTGTAGTGACTGGGTGTACTGATACGCCATCCAAAGTGTAATTATTAACTTCACAATGCTCAAAGGGATATTCAAGTTTCGCTTTTTTCATTTTTAAATTTGTATCTACCAATAGGTGCTCTTCTTTACAAAGCATGGGAAAACCTACCTGCTCCTTGTGATTGAATCTGTGTTTGAAATGCCCTGCTTGACAGAGGGACCTTACAGATAATTGTACGTGTGGGGACAGAGATGAGGTTGTCATTCAAAAATCATGTTAAAGGACCAGACTTTTTTGTCAGTTTTCGCCTAAAATTACATACCAAATCTAACTGCCTGTAGCTCAGGACCTGAAGCATATTATATGCATATTATTGGTACCATTTGAAAGGACACTTTGAAGTTTGTGGAAATGTGAAAGGAATGTCAGGGAATACAACACATTAGATCTGGTAAAAGATCATCCAAAACAAAAAAAAAACGTTTAAAAAATGTTTGTTTTTTTGTTCCATCATCTTTGAAATGCAAGAGAAAGGCCATACTACAATATTGCAGTTTAGGCGCAATTTAGAGTGTGGCCTCTACATTACATTTACATTTAAGTCATTTAGCAGACGCTCTTATCCAGAGCGACTTACAAATTGGTGCATTCACCTTATGACATCCAGTGGGACAGTCACTTAACAATAGTGCATCTAAAACTTAGGGGGGGTGAGAGGGATTACTTATCCTATCCTAGGTATTCCTTAAAGAGGTGGGGTTTCAGGTGTCTCCGGAAGGTGGTGATTGACTCCGCTGTCCTGGGGTCGTGAGGGAGTTTGTTCCACCATTGGGGGGCCAGGGCAGCGAACAGTTTTGACTGGGCTGAGCGGGAGCTGTACTTCCTCAGTGGTAGGGAGGCGAGCAGGCCAGAGGTGGATGAACGCAGTGCCCTTGTTTGGGTGTAGGGCCTGATCAGAGCCTGGAGGTACTGAGGTGCCGTTCCCCTCACAGCTCCGTAGGCAAGCACCATGGTCTTGTAGCGGATGCGAGCTTCAACTGGAAGCCAGTGGAGAGAACGGAGGAGCGGGGTGACGTGAGAGAACTTGGGAAGGTTGAACACCCGACGGGCTGCGGCGTTCTGGATGAGTTGAAGGGGTTTAATGGCACAGGCAGGGAGCCCAGCCAACAGCGAGTTGCAGTAATCCAGACGGGAGATGACAAGTGCCTGGATTAGGACCTGCGCCGCTTCCTGTGTGAGGCAGGGTCGTACTCTGCGGATGTTGTAGAGCATGAACCTACAGGAACGGGCCACCGCCTTGATGTTGGTTGAGAACGACAGGGTGTTGTCCAGGATCACGCCAAGGTTCTTGGCGCTCTGGGAGGAGGACACAATGGAGTTGTCAACCGTGATGGCGAGATCATGGAACGGGCAGTCCTTCCCCGGGAGGAAGAGCAGCTCCGTCTTGCCGAGGTTCAGCTTGAGGTGGTGATCCGTCATCCACACTGATATGTCTGCCAGACATGCAGAGATGCGATTCGCCACCTGGTCATCAGAAGGGGAAAGGAGAAGATTAATTGTGTGTCGTCTGCATAGCAATGATAAGAGAGACCATGTGAGGTTATGACAGAGCCAAGTGACTTGGTGTATAGCGAGAATAGGAGAGGGCCAAGAACAGAGCCCTGGGGGACACCAGTGGTGAGAGCGCGTGGTGAGGAGACAGATTCTCGCCACGCCACCTGGTAGGAGCGACCTGTCAGGTAGGACGCAATCCAAGCGTGGGCCGCGCCGGAGATGCCCAACTCGGAGAGGGTGGAGAGGAGGATCTGATGGTTCACAGTATCGAAGGCAGCCGATAGATCTAGAAGGATGAGAGCAGAGGAGAGAGAGTTAGCTTTCGCAGTGCGGAGCGCCTCCGTGATACAGAGGAGAGCAGTCTCAGTTGAATGACTAGTCTTGAAACCTGACTGATTTGGATCAAGAAGGTCATTCAGAGAGAGATAGCGGGAGAGCTGGCCAAGGACGGCACGTTCAAGAGTTTTGGAGAGAAAAGAAAGAAGGGATACTGGTCTGTAATTGTTGACATCGGAGGGATCGAGTGTAGGTTTTTTCAGAAGGGGTGCAACTCTCGCTCTCTTGAAGACGGAAGGGACGTAGCCAGCGGTCAGGGATGAGTTGATGAGCGAGGTGAGGTAAGGGAGAAGGTCTCCGGAAATGGTCTGGAGAAGAGAGGAGGGGATAGGGTCAAGCGGGCAGGTTGTTGGGCGGCCGGCCGTCACAAGACGCGAGATTTCATCTGGAGAGAGAGGGGAGAAAGAGGTCAGAGCACAGGGTAGGGCAGTGTGAGCAGAACCAGCGGTGTCGTTTGACTTAGCAAACGAGGATCGGATGTCGTCGACCTTCTTTTCAAAATGGTTGACGAAGTCATCTGCAGAGAGGGAGGAGGGGGGAGGGGGCGGAGGATTCAGGAGGGAGGAGAAGGTGGCAAAGAGCTTCCTAGGGTTAGAGGCAGATGCTTGGAATTTAGCGTGGTAGAAAGTGGCTTTAGCAGCAGAGACAGAGGAGGAAAATGTAGAGAGGAGGGAGTGAAAGGATGCCAGGTCCGCAGGGAGGCGAGTTTTCCTCCATTTCCGCTCGGCTGCCCGGAGCCCTGTTCTGTGAGCTCGCAATGAGTCATCGAGCCATGGAGCGGGAGGGGAGGACCGAGTCGGCCTGGAGGATAGGGGACATAGAGAGTCAAGGGATGCAGAGAGGGAGGAGAGGAGGGTTGAGGAGGCAGAATCAGGAGATAGGTGGGAGAAGGTTTGAGCGGAGGGAAGAGATGATAGGATGGAAGAGGAGAGAGTAGCGGGGGAGAGAGAGCGAAGGTTGGGACGGCGCGATACCATCCGAGTAGGGGCAGTGTGGGAGGTGTTGGAATGACAAGTGGACTACACGTCTCGAATGTTCAGAAAGTTAAGCTACGTAGCAAGAATCTTATTGACTAAAATGATACAGTACTGCTGAAGTAGGCCAGCTGGCAGTGGGTGCGTTGTTGACACTACACTAATCAAGTCGTTCCGTTGAGTGTAATAGTTTCTGCAGTGTTGCTATTCGGGGGCTAGCTGGCTAGCTAGCAGTGTTGTTTACGTTACGTTGCGTTAAAAGAACGACAATAGCTGGCTAGCGAACCTAGAAAATCGCTCTAGACTACACAATTATCTTTGATACAAAGACGGCTATGTAGCAAGCTAAGTAGCTAGCTACGATCAAACAAATCAAACCGTTGTACTGTAATGAAATGAAGTGAAAATGTGATACTACCTGTGAATGCGACCGGGTAGTTGAGTTCTATACAGAAGACGTTGGCTAGCGTTGGCTAGCTAGCAGAGTCACCTACGTTAAGGACGACAAATAGCTGGCTAGCTAACCTCGGTAAATTAAGATAATCACTCTAAGACTACACACTCTAAACCTAAACAACACAATTATCTTGGATACGATGATACGAAGACAGCAAAGACAGCTATGTAGCTAGCTAACACTACACTAATCAAGTCGTTCAGTTGAGTGTAATAGTTTCTCCAGTGCAGCTAATCAGTGGACGTTAGCTAGCTGGCTAGTGAAGACTACGTTAGGACGGCGAAATACGATAATTACGCAATTATCTTTGATACAAAGACGGCTATGTAGCTAGCTGAGAAGAAATTGCTAAGATTAGACAAATCAAACCGTTGTGATATAATGAAATATAATGAAAAAGTTATACTACCCGCGGGAGCGAAGTGCAGATGCGACCACTCGCTCCAACCGGAACCATGAGGCTATATAACATGATGGCAGCAGTGTGTTTGCAAAGCTATAGATTGATCCAGCGAAACATAGCCATACCGGACAATATTCTATTTCAAGTCTGCCCAAATGTGCCGAATTTGTACATAACTATAGAACATACAAAACATTCAAGAACAAAAATTATATGGTAATACAAATTTGAAGTTTACGCACTCCCAGAAATGTACATGATGGATCATTAGCTTATTTATTTATCCATTATTTTACCAGGTAAGTTGACTGAGAACACGTTCTCATTTTCAGCAACGACCTGGGGAATAGTTACAGGGGAGAGGAGGGGGGTTAATGAGCCAATTGTAAACTGGGGATTATTAGGTGACCATGATGGTTTGAGGAATTTAGCCAGGACAACAGGGTTAGCACCCCTACTCTTACGATAAGTGCCATGGGATCTTTAATGTCCTCAGAGAGTCAGGACACCCGTTTAACGTCCCCCTAAACAGGGCAGTGTCCCCAATCACTACCCTGGGGAATTGGGATATTTTTTTCAGGCCAGACAAAAGAGTGCCTCCTACTGGCCTTCCAACACCACTTCCAGCAGCATCGGGTCTCCCATCCAGGAACTGACCAGGACCAACCCTGCTTAGCATCAGAAGTAAGCCAGCAGTGGTATGCAGGGTGGTATGCTGGTGGCATACACTAACTTTCACACATCTAGATGTCCGGGTGGGGTGGGTGTGGAGCCAGAGACAGCAGTGGGGTCAAACTGTAAAACCCATCCTACATTTGAATATAAAAATAGATTTTATCAAACAAAACTATGCTACATTTAATCTCTTTATCTCTAAATGTTACTAACTGTAAAACCCATCCTACATTTGAATATAAAAATAGATTTTATCAAACAAAACTATTATCTCTGTGACCCTGAGGATTACAAATCAGAGCCAGATTACTGAATGTAAGTACATTATTTACCTTCAGAGGTGAACATATCAAACCAGTTGCCATTTGCGTTGTTGTTGTTGTGCTCTCCTCAAACAACAACATGGTATTTGTTCACTGTAACAGCTACTGTTAATTGGACAGTGCAGTTAGATTAAGAAGAATGTAAGCTTTCTGCCCATGTCAGACATGTCTATGTCCTGGAAAGTTGTTACTTACGAACATCATGCCAATCACATTAGCGCACGTTAGCTCAACCATCCCGATATAGGGACACCGATCCCGTAGACGTTAAACACTATTATTGCACACAGAGTGAGTCCATGCAACTTATTATGTGACTTGTTAAGTACATTTTTACACCTGAACATATTTAGGTTTGCCAAACAAAGGGGTTGAAATACTTATTGACAGCTTTTACATGTTTTATTCATTTGTAAACATTTCGACACATAATTCCACACTACCATAATATAATGTTTAGGCCGGTGACAACACATCTAAATGAAAACATTTATTTACAGCATTCTCAGATTGCATGGCCATCTCCCAAATGGCACCCTCTTCCCTACTGTGCACATAGGGTTGTGGTCAAAAGTAGTGTACTATGTAGTGAATATTGACCTCAAGAGCAGGGTCAAGTCAGTTGGTCATTTTCCAACTGGTGCATATTCCCGAGTGGCGCAGTTGTCTAAGGCACTGCATGTCAGTGCCAGAGGTGTCACTACTGTCCCTGGTTTGAATCCAGGCTGTATCACATCTTGCTGTGCACAATTGTACCAGCGTCATCCGGGTTTGGGAAAGCCTTGATTGTAAATAAGAATTTGTTCTTAAACTGACTTGCCTAGTTAAATACATGTTAAATATGATAAGTCACAGCAGGTCATGGTATTCTGTTTACCAGTAGCTCATATTACTCAACTGTTGTCAAGAGACACTGTTGCTTAGACCATTTTGGGAGCAGCTGTAGTGCCCATTGCCTCCCATTCCTTGCATGTGCTTTGTAGTGCACTCTCTTGGTTTGGAGTTGGTTTGGAATTGTTAATGGCTGGCTTTATCTGAGAGCTTCTTGAGTCAGTAAATGCCACTCCAACGTTGCCTATTTGTCATGTTGCCATAACAACAGGTCTGTTGTGAATGTTACTTAGCCATCAAAAAGTAACTGGCACATGAATGAACTAACAATCATTTTCAATGCTTTAAAAAAAACTATAAAGTCTAATAACTGTAGATATTTTATTAGACGTTCTGAAGTCATTTGTTGTAAATATTGTGCTTCCTGGAAAACCATAGACCAATAAAGCAGCATCATTATTGTACAGTTCTTTGAACAAATTCATTTCCGCGTATGAGTTGAACTCCTACAGCACAACCTGAGGCCCTTACACAAAAACTAGATTTCTATATCTCGACATATTCCTCGATGGCTAGATACAAAACTAGATTTCTATATCCTTGACATATTCCTCGATGGCTAAATACAAAACTAGATTTCTATATCCTCGACATATTCCTCGATGGCTAGATACAAAACTAGATTTCTATATCCTCGACATATTCCTCGATGGCTAGATACAAAACTAGATTTCTATATCCTCGACCTATTCCTCGATGGCTAGATACAAAACTAGATTTCTATATCCTCGACATATTCCTCGATGACTAGATACGAATTATACATTAACAAGTCAACATCTTTGTCACTCTATAAAATACTTTAAAATACCAAACTGCACACACACATGTATACACGTTTGTGTTTTTTTTTTAAATAAAGTTTTACAAACAATGAAAAGTCACTATTTCTCTGAAATATTCTTTGGGGCATGTCAAAACAGGTCATATCTCCATCCAAATATCAGCTGTTTGGTCTTTTCCTGGAGCATTTGAAATTTAAGTGTTTTTCTTCTCACTAAATGTCACTGACAGCTTTTGACAAGAACCCTTAAGTTAGCAACCTGTCATCCTGTATTTGTAAACAGCTTACATGTTCCTCTCAGATAGAAAAAGGGAGAAGGAGGTGAATTTTGACAGCAGGGATGGCTTTTCTCCACAAACACCAACTCATGCATATACAATAGGCCATTTGTACAAACGGTGTGACGCTTGTTTTTGTATCCTATTTCTGAGAAGCAGTAGATTTCTGGTCTGCCAAGGTTATTTTAGCAGTTTGGCTGTTGCATTACATACCCAATAACCTAAACTACTGCACATTTCTGCCTAAAGCTCAACTTAGGTCAAAAGCGCAAGATAAATCTACGTAGCCTAGATAGTGGGGGTTGATCAGAGAGGAATACTCATGTTTAAGTGGAGTCAAAGTTCCCTCACTACTTCTGTCTCAGGATGAATTCGTTTCGGTTTGTGGGGCTTGAACTTGGATGATCTTGGTGATAGCCCAGTGATTCATTGGCTACATGAAGCAGTGCATATGTTATATTGTGTTGCATGGGATATTGATTGATGTCTCTGAGTGAGCAGTTTGCTGAACTACATTGTAGCAGGGTAATCAGCACTAGGCCTAGCTTGCTGGTCCAAAGTAGTGCACTATGAAGGGAATAGGATGCCATATGGTACACAGACAGAGTTTTCAAGGTTTTATTTGCAGGTTTAAGTCGTCAGCAGAATGAAAGCCTCGAGGAGAGCTGCCAAGATCAAGGGCAGGTGTAACAAGACGGACGACCTTTCACCTTTCGTAACCGCTCTGTGACCTTGCTACAGCATTGCTGTTTCCGACCCGGGGCGTAGGACTTCCCCAACTAGATCAATCTGATGATGCATAGGTGTCTGTTTGAAAGCCTGCAGAGCTTGTAGTTCAATACTAGTGTGAATAATGAAACACAATGGGAGTCCCAAATGGGACCATGTCCCCTATGTAGTGGACTCTTTTTGGTCAAAATGAGGAATAGGGTGGAATTTGGGACTCACAACACCAATCCATGCATGGACAAATGCTGCGTTTGACACATTTGTTTTATAAGGAAGTGTTGTTCATTCAAATGTGATAAACAGTACACCTGAAACCATGTCATTTTGTTTTTAATATTTAGGCCATGCTATTCACAATGAGACCATTTATTCTACATTTCAACACATGTAGAGCCATGGATTTACTGTCCAGTTAGCCTGGTGCAACTCCCTTTTATCCACCCCAAAATACCCAAATACTTTGTTTGAATGCATGCCTGCCTTTTTTAAAAGCACTTCCATATGTGTGAGTAGCCACACCATTTCTGTACTGTACAGAATGTGGCAAACTCCCATTTCCAGGTAGGACTCTGTAAATTCTCACCTTTGGAATGAGTGAATTCTAGCAGATGGCAAGCCTTTAGGGTCCATAGCACATAATGGACACTGAATTACAGTCCAGAGGGAGATGAGATGCCTGACAACCTCCGAACTTTGGTTCCATCTGGTGAATCCTAAGCAAGGACAGTGAAAAACAAACATGCAGCATACGCTGGCTAGCCGTTAGGGGACATCTTGTAATGCAAACCTGATCCAGAATTACACAAAAGAAATGATTTGAGTGCAAGATATATTGCCTTATCCATTTATTATGCTCTGTTATGTTGGGAGGTAGCGGCTGCACAACCAGAAGCAATCATGCACTTTAAATATGAATTAATATAATTCATTAAATAATTAATTCTTCATACCTTCTATTACAAATTACCTCGACTAACCTGTACCCCTGTACATGGACTCAGTACCAGTACCCCCTGTATATAGCCTCGTTATTGTTATGTAATTTCTTGAACTGCATTGTTGGTTCAGTAAGTATTTCAAGGTAACACCTGTTGTATTCGGTGCAAGTGACAAATAGCATTTGATTTGACTTGATTTGATGTGTGGGTGAACAGTCTGTTATTAGTTGTCATGGGAGATACTGTGCTAAAACATCAGTTGCCCTCCGGTCCTCTGTATAAAATAATTACATTATGTCATTACTGTATTATTCAAAACCAATTCTTGATAGGCCTACACCGTGATATGTTCATTAGTATAACTGCAACCTTATGGCCTAATCCTAACTTTACATCTGTTTGTGTAGATTTCCAATTAACATTAATGCTGTGCATGTGGACTGTCCATAAGTTTCAACCATATACAGAGATACATTCATTTCAAAATGGACATATACTTTATATGCATTGGACTTTGAAGTAAGCTATTGTTACCGTACTAAAATCACAAAATTGATGTGACTCTCTGGAAAATCACCAGATGTTTTGGAACTACTGAACATAACGCGCCAATGTAAACAGAGATTTTTGGATATAAATATGAACTTAATCGAACAAAACATACATGTATTGTGTAACATGAAGTCCTATGAGTGTCATCTGATGAAGATCATCAAAGGTTAGTGATACATTTTCTCTATTTCTGCTTTTTGTGACTCCTCTCTTTGTCTGGAAAAATGGCTGTGTATTTTGGTGACTAGGTACTGACCTAACATAATCGTTTGGTGTGTTTTCGTCGTAAAGCCTTTTTTAAATTGGACACTGTGGCTGGATTTACAACATGTTTATCTTTAAAATGATGTAAAATACTTGTATGTTTGAGGAATTTGAATCATGGGATTTCTGTAGTTTTGATTTTGGCGCCCTGCAATTTCAGGGAATTAATAAACTAAACCCACTGGCTCCAGGTCATCTATAAGTCTTTGCTAGGTAAAGCCCTGCCTTATCTCAGCTCACTGGTCACCATAGCAACACCCACCCATTGCATGCGCTCCAGCAGGTATATTTCACTGGTCATCCCCAAAGCCAACACTTACTTTGGCCGTCTTTCCTTCCAGTTCTCTGCTGCCAATGACCGGAATGAATTGAAAAAAATCACCAAAGCTGGAGTCTTATATCTCCCTCACTAACTTTAACCATCAGCTGTCAGAGCAGCTTACCGATCACTGTACCTGTACACAGCCAATCTTTAAATAGCACACCCAACTACCTCATCCCCATGTTGTTATTTATCATCTTGTTCTTTTGCACCCCGGTATCTCTACTTGCACATCATAATCTGCATATCTTTTCACCCCAGTGTTTATGCTAAATTGTAATTAATTCGCCTCTATGGCCTATCTATTGCCTTACCTCCCTACTCTTCTACATTTGCACACACTGTACATTGATTTTTCTATTGTGTTATTGACTCTAGGTTTATTTATGTGTAACTCTGTGTTGTTGTTTTTGTCGCTTTACTTGGCTTTATCTTGGCCAGGTCGCAGTTGTTCTCAACTGGCTTATCTGGTAAAAAAAAAAGAATGAAAAAAACATATTTATAATGACGGCCTACCAAAAAGCAAAAGGCCTCCTGCGGGGACGGGGGTCTGGGAATAAAAAATAAGAAAAAGATATTGTCTCTATTAAACAATGTGGTTTGTCATTTTACCCTACTGTCACGTTCGTCATTTTACCCTACTGTCACCTTCGTCATTTTACCCTACTGTCACATTCATCATTTTACCCTACTGTCACCTTCGTCATTTTACCCTACTGTCACCTTCGTCATTTTACCCTACTGTCACATTCGTCATTTTACCCTACTGTCACCATTTTATGTTATGCAGGTTTTCGTAATGACGAGAACCGACTGGAGACTTGATCTTGAACTGCCCTACTGTCACTAAATGATTGATTAGGGGAATCGTCATAATGACAAGACAATTTGACAAAACACTGTCACCTTCGTCATTTTGCCCTACTGTCACCTTCGTCATTTTACCCTACTGTCACATTCGTCATTTTACCCTACTGTCACCTTCGTCATTTTACCCTACTGTCACCTTCATTTTCATTTTACCCTACTGTCACACTTCGTCATTTTACCCTACTGTCACATTCGTCATTTTACCCTACTGTCACCTTTCATTTTACCCTACTGTCACCTTCGTCATTTTACCCTACTGTCACCTTCATCATTTTACCCTACTGTCACATTCACTGTCATTTTACCCTACTGTCACCTTCGTCATTTTACCCTACTGTCACCTTCATCATTCGTCATTTTACCCTACTGTCACCTTCATCATTTTACCCTACTGTCACATTCGTCATTTTACCCTCACTGTCATTTTACCCTACTGTCACCTTCATCATTTTACCCCTACCTTGTCACATTCGTCATTTTACCCTACTGTCACATTCGTCATTTTACCCTACTGTCACCTTTCATTTTACCCTACTGTCACCTTCATCATTTTACCCTACTGTCACCCCTACTGTCACCTTCGTCATTTTACCCTACTGTCACATTCATCATTTTACTCTACTGTCACATTCGTAATTTTACCCTACTGTCACCTTCGTCGTAGTGAGGAGACCAAGGCGCAGCGTGATTAGAAAACATTCTTCTTTTAATGAAGGAAGAACACGTAAACAAACTAACCAAAATGAACGTGACGCTATGAACAACGAGTGCAGCCACAGTCAACTGGACATAAACAATAACCCACAAACTATCCAAGGCATATGGCTGCCTAAATATGGTTCCCAATCAGAGACAACGATAAACTGCTGCCTCTGATTGAGAACCAATCTAGGCAACCATAGACATAAAAACACCTAGATTGCAGAAACCTCCATAATCATACAAAAAGCCTAGACAGGACAAACACACATATATCACCCTCGTCACACCCTGACCTAACCAACATAATATAGAAAACAAAGATAACTAAGGTCAGGGCGTGACACCTACATTGACTAGGAATCACAACAAGGTTGCTAAAACATTAGGGATTATCTCATTCCTATTGTTGTACATCAAGGGGGAGTGTTCTCCAAAATATATAAGAGCGTCTGCTAAATGACTTAAATGTAAATGTAAATATAGAAAGACAATATGCTGAATCCAATTGCAGCCACTGTTCAATTCTCTCTCTCTTGCTGTGTATAATCTAGCCCCCATTCAAGCCTTTGTAAATCACTATATACTCACAAGCAGTGTTCTTCACACGTTTCACTGCTGTGATTATACAACAGGCATTGGCAGTAGGAAGCTAGAGCCGGCCATATGAATAAACTGCATAGATATGATTACAAGACAGAGACACACTGATCCAATCCAAACCCACTGTTTGGCTAGTGATATCCATGGTATTATAAACAATGCTCGCCCGCCTACTCCACCACCACCAAAAAAATAAAGTCTCAACATTATTTTGGCAAGACATATTTGTTTGGTAAAATGCATTGGTCTTTCTATGTTGAAAAAAGCTGAATGTTTCCACTTATGTGAATATTGTCCCTCTCCCCCACCCAAAACGCAATCTCAACATTTATTTGTTAAGACATATTGGTCTTTCTACTGAGTAACAGTTACCATACGATGGCTCTCCAGAAAAACATCTGTTTCCACTTATGTAATGGCTGTGAGATGTCAGTTCATATTGATGCTGGTGGAGATGTCACAAGGCATTAATCCAACCCTGTCTGTGGGCCATGCAGCCTGTCAGCTTGTTCAGCAGGCTACATCTGAGGCTAGATGGACAGAGGACAATACAGTTCAAATGGACTTCACGCCTTCACAGCCTTGATACAGTGCTTTTTAAAACACCTCAGATTGTCCTTCACAGCATTAATACAGTACATTATAAAACACCTCAGATTGTCCTTCACAGCCTTAATACAGTACATTATAAAACACCTCAGATTGTCCTTCACAGCATTAATACAGTACATTATAAAACCCTCAGATTGTCCTTCACAGCATTAATACAGTACATTATAAAACACCTCAGATTGTCCTTCACAGCCTTAATACAGTACATTATAAAACACCTCAGATTGTCCTTCACAGCCTTAATACAGTACATTATAAAACACCTCAGATTGTCCTTCACAGCCTTAATACAGTACATTATAAAACACCTCAGATTGTCCTTCACAGCCTTAATACAGTACATTATAAAACACCTCAGATTGTCCTTCACAGCCTTAATACAGTACATTATAAAACACCTCAGATTGTCCTTCACAGCATTAATACAGTACATTATAAAACACCTCAGATTGTCCTTCACAGCATTAATACAGTACATTATAAAACACCTCAGATTGTCCTTCACAGCATTAATACAGTACATTATAAAACACCTCAGATTGTCCTTCACAGCCATTAATACAGTACATTATAAAACACATCAGATTGTCCTTCACAGCATTAATACAGTACATTATAAAACACATCAGATTGTCCTTCACAGCCTTAATCAGTACATTATGACACCTCAGTCTTGTCCTATAAAAACATCTGCCTTAATACAGTACATTATAAAACACCTCAGATTGTCCTTCACTGAGCCTTAATACAGTACATTATCAAAACACCTCAGATTGTCCTTCACAGAATTTACAGTACATTATAAAACACCTCAGATTGTCCTTCACAGCCTTAATACAGTACATTATAAAACACCTCAGATTGTCCTTCACAGCCTTAATACAGTACATTATAAAACACCTCAGATTGTCCTTCACAGCCTTAAACAGTACATTATAAAACACCTCAGATTGTCCTTCACAGCCTTAATACAGTACATTATAAAACACCTCAGATTGTCCTTCAGCCTTAATACAGTACATTATAAAACACCTCAGATTGTCCTTCACAGCCTTAATACAGTACATTATAAAACACCTCAGATTGTCCTTCACAGCCTTAATACAGTACATTATAAAACACCTCAGATTGTCCTTCACAGCCTTAATACGGAAAGTACATTATTTAAAACACCTCAGATTGTCCTTCACAGCCTTAATACAGTACATTATAAAACACCTCAGATTGTCCTTCACAGCATTAATACAGTACATTATAAAACACCTCAGATTGTCCTTCACAGCCTTAATACAGTACATTATAAAACACCTCAGATTGTCCTTCACAGCATTAATACAGTACATTATAAAACACCTCAGATTGTCCTTCACAGCATTAATACAGTACATTATAAAACACCTCAGATTGTCCTTCACAGCCTTAATACAGTACATTATAAAACACCTCAGATTGTCCTTCACAGCCTTAATACAGTACATTATAAAACACCTCAGATTGTCCTTCACAGCCTTTTGAATTATAAAACACCTCATTGTCCTTCACAGCATTAATACAGTACATTATAAAACACATCAGAGTGTCCAATGAGGCTAGTCTTGCGCTCTATGAACATCTGCGCTACAGTATATGAACATATATGAACATTTAACAGTCAAGTTTTATTCTGAGATCGTTTCAGAAAAACAGGTACTTGTTGCCAGTTTCAAAACTCTTTCGTATCTTCTTGCTTTCATATTATGGAGGAATGTTACACAACATGTTTCGTTTCTTACAAAACACAAATCATCTATTTTACTTGCATTGAACAAGGGATGCCTCCCAATCGGTGTCCATAGTGAACTGCGTTTGACCAGGGCCCTACGGGCAGAGAGATTGCATCCTTGTGGGCCCTGGTCAAAAGTATTGCACTATATAGAGAATATGGTGCAGACAAGCTCTAAAATATGTTGCAGAACTGTCTAAACTGTCTCTATTCAGATCCTTCTACCTTTGTGGCCATTGTCGCACAGAACTGACTATACAGACAAGGCTCTACAATATGTTGCAGAACTGTCTAATCTGTTTCTATTCAGATCCTTCTACCTTTGTGGCCATTGTCGCGCAGAACTGCCTATACAGACAAGGCTCTAAAATATGTTGCAGAACTGCCTATACAGACAAGACTCTAAAATATGTTGCAGAACTGTCTATACATACAAGAGTACATCACAAGGCAACATTGACACTTCAATGAACTTTTGACTACAGCAAGAGACGGAAAGAGAAATGTATTTAGAGAGAAGGGAGATGATATGCACACACACACACACACACACACACACACACACACACACACACACACACACACACACACACACACACAGTTGAACACACACACACACACACACACACACACACACACACAAAACACACACACACACACAAACACACACACACACACACACAACACACACCACCTTCTTCTTGGTCAAGGTTAGAGACTCACAAGGATGGAGAGTAGGGTAGAGGAAGGAGAGTAGGGTAGAGGAAGGAGAGTGGGGTAGAGGAAGGAGAGTAGGGTAGAGGAAGGAGAGTAGGGTAGAGGAAGGAGAGTAGGGTAGAGGAAGGAGAGTAGGGTAGAGGAAGGAGAGTAGGGTAGAGGAAGGAGAGTGGGGTAGAGGAAGGAGAGTAGGGTAGAGGAAGGAGAGTAGGGTAGAGGAAGGAGAGTAGTGTAGAGAAGGGAGATGATATGCCCTCTACTGGCTGAGTTATGGATATCGACCAACAATGGAAATATACACTACCATTCAACAGTTTGGGGTCACATAGAAATGTCCTTGTTTTTGAATGAAAAGCACATTTTTTGTCCATTAAAACAACATCAACTTGATCAGAAATACAGTGCAGACATTGTTAATGTTGTAAATGACTATTGTAGCTGGAAACGGCTGATTTTTAATGGAATATCTACATAGGCAAACAGAGGCCCGTTACCAGCATCAATCACTCCTGTGTTCCGATTGGCACGTTGTGTTAGCTAATCAAAGTTTATCATTTTAAAAGGATAATTGATCATTAAAAAAAAACATTTTGCAATTATGGTAGCACAGCTGAAAACTGTTGTTAAGATTTTATCTTATTTTATTTTTATTAGGATCTCTTTAAGTCTTCATTTGGACTAATCTTCAAAGAGTCCTTAAACATGAAAATACAATTTATAATACAAACACATTTTAACATATAAACACAATGTTACTAACAGTAATACACTAACATATTGACCAGATAATACTCTAAGTCTAAAAATATATATTGATTCTTCATCTACTGTAGTCCAGCACAACTTTCCTATGGGGCAGCAGCGTAGCCTAGTGGTTAGAGCGTTGGACTAGTAACCGGAAGGTTGCAAGTTCAAACCCCCCGAGCTGACAAGGTACAAATCTGTCGTTCTGCTCCTGAACAGGCAGTTAACCCAGGCCGTCATTGAAAATAAGAATGTGTTCTTAACTGACTTGCCTGGTTAAATAAAGGTAAAATAAAAAAATGTATTGTATTGTTTAAATTCATGTAATGAACAGTTTCTGGTTTGCTCAGTTAAATGATTCCATTTCTTTTTTTCTGTAAATTGAAATGGTATTTAGCCTATTTCTATTTCCTGTCTGGATAACACAAAGACCATCTATTCCTACTATTTACTGAATGTCTGTCTCTTACCGACTGAATACCGTTGTGAATAGGGTTTGGCCGTTTTAAATGGTGTATATTATGAAATAAAATAAGCCTGTTTTTTTTAAATGATCTTGTTGATTGATGATCAACCAAGAGCATTCATTGCACAACAGAATAACCATATATCCACCTTAAAATAATCCCTGCTGCTTTGTTCTGTGCAATCTTCAGCCTCCTAATTTCACTTGCTGATGCATTTCCCCAGACCACAGAACAGTACTTCACCTGACTCTCAATTAATGCTTGTGTTATTTGCTTAAGAATCTTTCCCGGTAAATATTTAGCTATCCTTCTGATCTGGCGTGCAGTTGTAATCTTTTTTTCTTTTTTACATAGATGAGTTATTTGAGACGACCAAGATAAGCAGGTTTCTAGCTGCACTCCTAGTAGTTTGGTTTCTGCCACTTCCTCAACTTGTACTTCCCCCGTACTTAATTGTATCCCATGCTGTGTTGACCTTTTCCTAGCGGAACAGACCAACATAACTTTGGTTTTCTTGGTGTTTAAAACTAGTTTGTTCTGGCAAACCCACTCTCTGATATTCTCCAAATCTCCTTGTAAAGCTTGCTGTACCTGTTGAACTGATTGTCTTGTTGTATAAATTGTAGTTTCATCTGTAAATTTAGTAGCTTGAATTTCCAGATAAGGCATAAGGAAGGTCGTTGGTATATATTAAATAAAGAAGTGGCCCAAGGCAGCTGCCCTGCGGTATTCCACAGTTTAACACATGAGGGGAAGAAAATGAACCATTGATATAGTTGAACTGTTTCCTATCAGTTAGATATGAATGTACCCAATACAATGCTACCTTATAACCGTAATGCATTAATTTTGTCAAAATTATTTAAAGATTCACTAAATCAAAGGCTTCACTGAAATCTAAAAATAGTACAACCATAGAACCTGCCATTATCCATAGCATTGAGCCACTGGTCAGTCATGTCAACCAATGCAGTGATAGTGGAGTGTTTTTTGACATAGATAAGCATGCTGAGTGGCTGTAAATCAGATCATTATTTTTCATGTACTCCCATATTTGTCTACTCTCAATACCCTCCCGATGTGTTATCTATTGACATAGAACAGGTGTGTTATCTATTGACCTAGAACAGATGTGTTATCTATTGACCTAGAACAGATGTGTTATCTATTGACATAGAACAGATGTGTTATCTATTGACCTAGAACAGATGTGTTATCTATTGACATAGAACAGATGTGTTATCTATTGACATAGAACAGATGTGTTATCTATTGACATAGAACAGATGTGTTATCTATTGACATAGAACAGATGTGTTATCTATTGACATAGAACAGATGTGTTATTATTCTATTGTTATCCTAGAACAGATGTGTTATCTATTGACATAGAACAGATGTGTTATCTATTGACATAGAACAGATGTGTTATCTATTGACATAGAACAGATGTGTTATCTATTGACATAGAACAGATGTGTTATCTATTGACATAGAACAGATGTGTTATCTATTGACATAGAACAGGTGTGTTATCTATTGACCTGTGTTATCTATTGACATAGAACAGATGTGTTATCTATTGACATAGAACAGATGTGTTATCTATTGACATAGAACAGATGTGTTATCTATTGACCTAGAACAGGTGTGTTATCTATTGACCTAGAACAGGTGTGTTATCTATTGACATAGAACAGATGTGTTATCTATTGACATAGAACAGATGTGTTATCTATTGACATAGAACAGGTGTGTTATCTATTGACATAGAACAGGTGTGTTATCTATTGACATAGAACAGGTGTGTTATCTATTGACATAGAACAGATGTGTTATCTATTGACATAGAACAGATGTGTTATCTATTGACCTAGAACAGGTGTGTTATCTATTGACCTAGAACAGGTGTGTTATCTATTGACCTAGAACAGGTGTGTTATCTATTGACATAGAACAGATGTGTTATCTATTGACATAGAACAGATGTGTTATCTATTGACATAGAACAGGTGTGTTATCTATTGACATAGAACAGGTGTGTTATCTATTGACATAGAACAGGTGTGTTATCTATTGACATAGAACAGGTGTGTTATCTATTTAGAACAGGTGTGTTAATAGAACAGATGTGTTATCTATTGACATAGAACAGGTGTGTTATCTATTGACCTAGAACAGATGTGTTATCTATTGACCTAGAACAGATGTGTTATCTATTGACATAGAACAGATGTGTTATCTATTGACCTAGAACAGGTGTGTTATCTATTGACCTAGAACAGGTGTGTTATCTATTGACATAGAACAGATGTGTTATCTATTGACCTAGAACAGGTGTGTTATCTATTGACATAGAACAGGTGTGTTATCTATTGACATAGAACAGGTGTGTTATCTATTGACATAGAACAGGTGTGTTATCTATTGACATAGAACAGGTGTGTTATCTATTGACATAGAACAGATGTGTTATCTATTGACATAGAACAGGTGTGTTATCTATTGACCTAGAACAGATGTGTTATCTATTGACCTAGAACAGATGTGTTATCTATTGACCTAGAACAGATGTGTTATCTATTGACCTAGAACAGGTGTGTTATCTATTGACCTAGAACAGGTGTGTTATCTATTGACATAGAACAGATGTGTTATCTATTGACCTAGAACAGGTGTGTTATCTATTGACATAGAACAGGTGTGTTATCTATTGACATAGAACAGGTGTGTTATCTATTGACCTAGAACAGGTGTGTTATCTATTGACATAGAACAGGTGTGTTATCTATTGACATAGAACAGTGTGTATCTATTGACATAGAACAGATGTGTTATCTATTGACATAGAACAGGTGTGTTATCTATTGACATAGAACAGGTGTGTTATCTATTGACATAGAACAGGTGTGTTATCTATTGACATAGAACAGATGTGTTATCTATTGACCTAGAACAGATGTGTTATCTATTGACCTAGAACAGGTGTGTTATCTATTGACATAGAACAGATGTGTTATCTATTGACATAGAACAGATGTGTTATCTATTGACCTAGAACAGATGTGTTATCTATTGACATAGAACAGGTGTGTTATCTATTGACATAGAACAGATGTGTTATCTATTGACATAGAACAGGTGTGTTATCTATTGACATAGAACAGATGTGTTATCTATTGACATAGAACAGGTGTGTTATCTATTGACATAGAACAGATGTGTTATCTATTGACATAGAACAGATGTGTTATCTATTGACCTAGAACAGGTGTGTTATCTATTGACATAGAACAGATGTGTTATCTATTGACATAGAACAGATGTGTTATCTATTGACCTAGAACAGGTGTGTTATCTATTGACATAGAACAGATGTGTTATCTATTGACCTAGAACAGGTGTGTTATCTATTGACATAGAACAGATGTGTTATCTATTGACATAGAACAGATGTGTTATCTATTGACATAGAACAGATGTGTTATCTATTGACATAGAACAGGTGTGTTATCTATTGACCTAGAACAGATGTGTTATCTATTGACATAGAACAGATGTGTTATCTATTGACATAGAACAGATGTGTTATCTATTGACATAGAACAGGTGTGTTATCTATTGACATAGAACAGGTGTGTTATCTATTGACATAGAACAGATGTGTTATCTATTGACATAGAACAGGTGTGTTATCTATTGACATAGAACAGGTGTGTTATCTATTGACATAGAACAGATGTGTTATCTATTGACATAGAACAGATGTGTTATCTATTGACATAGAACAGATGTGTTATCTATTGACATAGAACAGATGTGTTATCTATTGACATAGAACAGATGTGTTATCTATTGACATAGAACAGATGTGTTATCTATTGACATAGAACAGATGTGTTATCTATTGACATAGAACAGATGTGTTATCTATTGACATAGAACAGATGTGTTATCTATTGACATAGAACAGATGTGTTATCTATTGACATAGAACAGGTGTGTTATCTATTGACATAGAACAGGTGTGTTATCTATTGACATAGAACAGATGTGTTATCTATTGACATAGAACAGATGTGTTATCTATTGACCTAGAACAGATGTGTTATCTATTGACCTAGAACAGGTGTGTTATCTATTGACATAGAACAGATGTGTTATCTATTGACATAGAACAGATGTGTTATCTATTGACCTAGAACAGATGTGTTATCTATTGACATAGAACAGGTGTGTTATCTATTGACATAGAACAGATGTGTTATCTATTGACATAGAACAGATGTGTTATCTATTGACATAGAACAGATGTGTTATCTACAGACATAGTGCTATTCATCCGTAATATTATCTTGGAAACAAATTAAAGTAACCCAAGGCATTAAGACATGCAGTGTTTGCTTGGCAAAGTAATGGCTTTTAAAACACATCACCCTTGAAAGCAATTAAGGGGGTGAATTTAAAAAAAGAAAACTAAATATTTACATAATCATTCTGTTACAAAGAGCTGCAGTAGAACATGTTTTCCTATAGAAGGAACTGGTCTGTTACTAAGAGCTGCAGTAGACTGTGTCTTCCTATAGAAGGAACTGATCTGTTACTAAGAGCTGCAGTAGACTGTGGTGTCCTATGGAAGGAACTGGTCTGTTACTAAGAGCTGTAGTAGACTGTGTCATCCTATAGAAGGAACTGGTCTGTTACTAAGAGCTGCAGTAGACTGTGTCGTCCTGGTCTGTTACTAAGAGCTGTAGTAGACTGTGTCATCCTATAGAAGGAACTGGTCTGTTGCTAAGAGCTGTAGTAGACTGTGTCGTCCTGGTCTGTTACTAAGAGCTGCAGTAGACTGTGTCGTCCTGGTCTGTTACTAAGAGCTGCAGTAGACTGTGTCATTGTATAGAAGGAACTGGTCTGTTACTAAGAGCTGCAGTAGACTGTGTCGTCCTATAGAAGGAACTGGTCTGTTACTAAGAGCTGTAGTAGACTGTGTCATCCTATAGAAGGAACTGGTCTGTTACTAAGAGCTGCAGTAGACTGTGTCGTCCTATAGAAGAAACTGGTCTGTTACTAAGAGCTGCAGTAGACTGTGCCGAACCTGGAGAAGAGTCCCTAAGCAAGCTGGTCCTGGGGCTCTGTTCACAAACAGAAACACACCCTACAGAGCCCCAGGACGGCAGCACAATTAGACCCAACCAAATCATGAGAAAACAAAAAGATAATTACTTGACACATTGGAAAGAATTAACAAAAAAACAGAGCAAACTGGAATGCTATTTGGCCCAAACAGAGAGTACACAGTGGCAGAATACCTGTCCACTGTGACTGACCTAAACTTAATTAAGGAAAGCTTTGACTATGTACAGACTTAGTGAGCATCCCCTATGGGAAAAATTAATGGTGGAAAAACTATTGGAGCCATTTCACTGTTTGACTGCTAGGTTTTATGGGTATTATGACTCATACTGTGTTACTCTAGTCGCTGCCATTTGGGATGGAGACTCATTTTGATATCCTACAGAAAGAGCTAGAATTAGAAAAGGGCAGAGCTACCAGCGGTTATACCCATCCAGTACCAATCAGTAAAGTAGTAATGTCCCAAACTGCTGTAAAGACTAATCCATGTTTTTGACATTCGTCATGTTGACTGGACTTGTTGAAATCTCCCCAATGCAACCTAATAAATATGTACCATTTATATTTGTTTTGACCTCTCATGTAATGTTATTAATTAATTAAAACTATTACTCCTCTTTGTTCTCAGCCAGGGTTTTTATTCAGTGTTGTTTTTCTGATGGACATTAATATATTTACTCTAATTCCACTAATTGATTGCACTGTCCATGAATAAATCTTGTCTTTATAGAAAATAACAACAGACAGACAGCATCCCTGTTACTTCATATTTTATTCCATTAAAACCTGAAAAGACTTCAAAGGCTGTGGACAGCAACAACAACACAAAAAAAACTCACTGAATTAATTAACAAAATGGAGTGAATGTGCTTATAGCCGTCTAGATTTGCAAATGACTATTTTTTTATTTTTTTATATTTTTTAAAGACACTTATCAGAGCAGTACCAGACATCACTGCACACCTCAAAAGAAGTTGTGACTGTTCACACAAGGAAAAATAAAATGCATTTCTTGTTCAGAGAAAATTATCTCCCTTCATATGTATTTTCAGTTTAAAAAGGCAGTCAGCCAGGTTACTGGAAATTAATTGTGCTTGATTTTTTTTTTTTTTTTTGGGGGGGGGGGGTTTATCGGTCTGCCTGAGTTTACCACCATTTGTTGGTATTGTGTAAGAAGTACTAAGTGAAGAGTGGGGAATTTAACTTATTATTGTTATGATGAACCTCTCAATATCAATTCACTATTCAATATGTATGACAGGGCTCTTTAGAAGTTGTCTTTTCTTCATCGTTTGTCCTGTACTTCACCTCACAGTGCAAACCAGTTGACTTCTGGACACTCAACACACTGTCTGTTCCACTCAAGCGCTTCAATAACACCTCAAACAACTCCTCTTAGAAAAACGCTCTGCTCTCAAACAATATGCTTTATAATGACAATGAATTAAAAAAATACATATATATATATATATTATTAAAATGGCAGAAGAAGAGGCCATTGGTTAGGGAGAGGAGCCACTTTAAATGGTAATTGTTCCACCTTGCTCCTGTTTGAAAGCTGTTGCAGCCCAGCAGCTCTGGAATAAATGAAACCCATGTAGGCAGAGAACCCTGAAGCATACTTTCTCCCCAATTTCACATCCTCGTATATATTCAGTCATCACTCTATTCACTTTTGAAGAGAACTTGTCTGTCTGTCTGTCTGTCTGTCTGTCTGTCTGTCTGTCTGTCTGTCTGTCTGTCTGTCTGTCTGTCTGTCTGTCTGTCTGTCTGTCTGTCTGTCTGTCTGTCTGCCTGTCTGTCTGCCTGTCTGTCTGTCTGTCTGTCTGTCTGTCTGTCTGTCTGTCTGTCTGTCTGTCTGTCTGTCTGTCTGTCTGCCTGTCTGTCTGTCTGTCTGTCTGTCTGTCTGTCTGTCTGTCTGTCTGTCTGTCTGTCTGTCTGTCTGTCTGTCTGTCTGCCTGCCTGTCTGTCTGTCTGTCTGTCTGTCTGTCTGTCTGTCTGTCTGTCTGTCTGTCTGTCTGTCTGTCTGTCTGTCTGTCTGTCTGTCTGTCTGTCTGTCTGCCTGCCTGTCTGTCTGTCTGTCTGTCTGTCTGCCTGTCTGTCTGTCTGATAACACACCTGTCTGTCTGTCTGTCTGTCTGTCTGTCTGTCTGTCTGTCTGTCTGTCTGCCTGTCTGTCTGTCTGTCTGTCTGTCTGTCTGTCTGTCTGTCTGTCTGTCTGTCTGTCTGTCTGCCTGTCTGTCTGTCTGTCTGTCTGTCTGTCTGTCTGTCTGCCTGTCTGTCTGTCTGTCTGTCTGTCTGTCTGTCTGTCTGTCTGTCTGTCTGTCTGTCTGCCTGTCTGTCTGTCTGTCTGTCTGTCTGTCTGTCTGTCTGTCTGTCTGTCTGCCTGTCTGTCTGTCTGTCTGTCTGTCTGTCTGTCTGTCTGTCTGTCTGTCTGTCTGTCTGTCTGTCTGTCTGCCTGTCTGCCTGTCTGTCTGTCTGTCTGCCTGTCTGTCTGTCTGTCTGTCTGTCTGTCTGTCTGTCTGTCTGTCTGTCTGTCTGTCTGTCTGTCGTCTTTAAAACAATAAAGTGATGTTGTTCTGATTCCTCATCGGTCTCTTAACATATGGGTTTGATGTCTGAATATATTTGACGAGTGGATCATGAATAAACACTAACATCATTTTCATCTGCGAGAAAATTAGTAAAGGAGTTTTGCGTCTTGCCGTGGAGATGGTTGGCCAATATCCAAACGTCTCTAAGTCTGAATACACACTGTGTAGATTCACTTCAGAGTCAAATAAAATCCAACTTTATTCATCACATGCGCCGAATACAACACGTGTAGACCTTACCGGGAAATACTTTACTTACAAGTCCTTAACCGACAGTCTAGTTCAAGAAGAGTTAAGAAAATATTTACAAAATAAAAAAAAAAAAATACAAAAACAGTAATACAATAAAATAACAATAACGAGTTTCTTTACAGGGGGTACCGGTACCGAGTCAGTGTGTGGGGGTGCATGCTAGTTGAGGTCATTTGTACATGTAGGTAGGGGTGAAGTGACTATGCGTAGATAATAACCAGGGAGTAGCAGTGGTGTAACAATCTAATGAAGAGTGGGGGGGGGTTGTCAATGTAAATAATCTGGTGGCCATTAGATTAATTGTTCAGCAGTCTTATGCCTTGGGGGTAGAAGCTGTTGAGGAGCCTTTTGGTCCTTGACTTGGCGCTCCGGTACAGCTTGTCGTGCGGTAGCAGAGAAAACAGTCTATGACTTGGGTGACTGGAGTCTGACAATTTTTTGGGCATTCCTCTGACACCGCCTGATATAGAGGTCCTGGATGGTAGGAAGCTTGGCCCCAGTGATGTACTGGGTCGTACGCAATACCCTCTGTACCGCTTTGCTGTCAGATGCCGAGCCGTTACCATACCAGGCGGTGATGCAACTGGTCAGGATGGTGCAACTGTAGAACCTTTTGAGGATCTGGGGACCCATGCCAAATCTTTTCAGACTCCTGGGGGGGGGGAAAGGTGTTGTCGTGCCCTCTTCACGCCCGTCTTGGTGTGTTTGGACCATGAAAGTTTGTTGGTGATGTGGAGATAAAGGAACTTGAAATTCTCTACCTGCTCAACTACAGCCTTGTCGATTTTAATGGGGGCCTGTTTGGCCGGCATTTTCCTGTAGTCCACGATCAGCTCCTTTTTCACGTTGAGGGAGAGGTTGTTGTCCTGGCACCACACTACCAGGTCTCTGACCTCCTCCCTATCGGCTGTCTTATTGTTGTCGGTGATTAACCACTGTTGTGTTGTCAGAAAACTTAATGATGTGTTGGAGTCATGTTTGGCCACGAAGTTGTGGGTGAACATAAAGTACAGGAGGGGACTAAGCACACATCCCTGAGGGGCCCCAGTGTTGAGGATCAGCGTAGCAGACGTTTTGTTACCTACCCTTACCACCTGGGGGGCGGCCCATCAGGAAGTCCAGGATCCAGTTACAGAAGGAGGTGTTTAGTCCCAGGATCCTTAGCTTAGTTATGAGTTTTATGTGCACTGTGATGTTAAACGCTGAGCTGTAGTCAATGAACAGCATTCTCATATAAGTGAGAGATAAATACATAACATAGAAGATGTATGAGGAGGATATAATAGAACAACCGAACAATACCAAGGAATCTACAGATGAAGGATGTTCAATGAAATGAACAATAAATGAACATTAGGTTCCTCCATTAAGCTACCTGACTTGTGACAGAGCGTTTTTCAGTCGTCCTTTTTATCTATCCTTGGATATAGTATTCAGAACAAGAAGTGCTGTTCAACGGCATCCATTCTCATTGAGGTAATCATTGATCATCCCCGAGAACTTGAACCTAGACCATTTCAGGCAATATACCAAGAAATATGAGGTCGTTTTTAGTTCTAAAGATAACATCCATACAGTGGCTGTAACTTGTCTAATATCACGCCTGTGTTTTGGCGCTACGTTCCGGCACTCTCCGGCTTGCTATTTCTGGGTTAGAATAGACTACCACACCTCTCTGAAACACTGCCGTGTCTCACATGAATTCACATTAGCATGTTCCTGCTGAAATTATCATGTTCACGTTCAGCAAGTGATCTGGTCGTATTATTCTGGTGATGACAAGGCCATTTCCATCTCAGCTTTAAAACAGAGACGATTCGGGAGGAGGGAGGGCGGAGGGGGGGGGGGGGGGGTGGTATCATGGATAGATGCTAGTGGAAAAAGTGAAAGTTGAATGTATTCGGTCTGGTTACACATATGTAGTGAATTATAGTTGAATGTCCACATTGTGGCTGATATCATGATTTTAATGACCCATCTGACTTCCATTACATTATGGGATTATGATTAAAAGGGGTTCATAATGTTTTGACAGGGACAGATAGACACCTAGAATGTGTCAGTCGAATCCAATCTAGACTTTACAAATAAACCATGCAGTTGCCTCGGCCCTAAAGAGTAGAAATAAAACAACACAAAAATGTTGCAATCCAAGAAATCGGTTAATCTGACTTTGAAAACGTTTTTATTTTTTCAGGGTAGCTCGTCCTTGATTCACATCTCACACGTTGTCTTACAAACACCTTAGAAAACATAGCTGTTTGTGGATGGTAGGCATGGGGGAATGAGAAATGTCCTAAATCAACATTTACCCCCAGGCTGCGAGCCATTGGCTGATGATTCACTGCTGAATCTCCTATGATTCTCAGATGGAACACAGCAGCATGTGGAATAACATCCAGCTGATTGGCACCTCGTCGGCTCGGCTCTCTGTCTGCAGCCGTTGCTTTGATTGCATAGCATGTCAACATGACTTAGTAGATTTTCCTTTACAGCCTACATAGACTGGGGCTTGTGTCCCAAATGGAACCCTATTCCTTATGAAGTGCACTACTTGTGACAAGGGCCCACAGGATGTATTATGTGCCCAGGGCCTGTAGTGGTGTACTATGTGGCCAGGGCCCATAGTGGTGTCCTATGTGACCAGGGCCAGTAGTGGTGAACTATGTTACCATGGCCAGTAGTGGTGTACTATGTGACCAGGGCCTGTAGTGGTGTATTATGCGGCCAGGGCCCGTAGTGGTGTACTATGTGACCAGGGCCCATAGTGGTGAACTATGTGACCAGGGCCAGTAGTGGTGTACTATGTGACCAGGGCCTGTAGTGGTGTATTATGCGGCCAGGGCCCGTAGTGGTGAACTATGTGACCAGGGCCCATAGTGGTGAACTATGTGACCAGGGCCCGTAGTGGTGTACTATGTGACCAGGGCCCATAGTGGTGTACTATGTTACCAGGGCCAGTAGTGGTGTACTATGTGACCAGGGCCCATAGTGGTGAACTATGTGACCAGGGCCCGTAGTGGTGTACTATGTGACCAGGGCCCATAGTGGTGTACTATGTTACCAGGGCCAGTAGTGGTGTACTATGTGACCAGGGCCAGTAGTGGTGTACTATGTGACCAGGGCCCATAGTGGTGTACTATGTTACCAGGGCCAGTAGTGGTGTACTATGTGACCAGGGCCCATAGTGGTGTACTATGTGACCAGGGCCCATAGTGGTGAACTATGTGACCAGGGCCCATAGTGGTGAACTATGTGACCAGGGCCCGTAGTGGTGTACTATGTGACCAGGGCCCATAGTGGTGAACTATGTGACCAGGGCCCATAGTGGTGAACTATGTGACCAGGGCCAGTAGTGGTGTACTATGTTACCAGGGCCAGTAGTGGTGTACTATGTGACCAGGGCCAGTAGTGGTGTACTATGTGACCAGGGCCCGTAGTGGTGTACTATGTGACCAGGGCCCATAGTGGTGTACTATGTGACCAGGGCCCATAGTGGTGTACTATGTGACCAGGGCCCATAGTGGTGTACTATGTGACCAGGGCCCATAGTGGTGTACTATGTTACCAGGGCCAGTAGTGGTGTACTATGTGACCAGGGCCCTTAGTGGTGTACTATGTTACCAGGGCCCATAGTGGTGAACTATGTGACCAGGGCCCATAGTGGTGTACTATGTTACCAGGGCCCGTAGTGGTGTACTATGTTACCAGGGCCCGTAGTGGTGTACTATGTGACCAGGGCCAGTAGTGGCTTACTATGTGACCAGGGCCCATAGTGGTGTACTATGTGACCAGGGCCCGTAGTGGTGTACTATGTGACCAGGGCCAGTAGTGGTGAACTATGTGACCAGGGCCCGTAGTGGTGAACTATGTGACGAGGCCATCATGTCCTCATTATTCTCTGACATTACAATTTACCACCAACGATGTTCAGAGTGATTACCAACATGCTGGTGATAAATGTGTAATTCAGGCCTTCTAGCTAGCTTGGGGAAAGCTTTGATTTCCATTCTGTGGGTTTTGTCTGAAATTGCACCCTATTCTCTTAGGGCTCTGGTTAAAAAGGGGTGTACTATTGTAGGGATAGGGTGCACTTTAGGAGAGTGTCTATTCTGTGAAGGGTAGTCATTTGGTCCCTTTTAATAACCACATTAAGGACTTTGCTGAAAGACATACACTTCGCTGCACTCTAGTCTTGATGAAGGGGTTGATGAGAACGAGTGAACTGAACTGACATAAACAGTAGAGTTGGGTTCAATTTGAGTTTCAATTCATTCCTATTCAATGTAGAGTTGGGTTCAAATTGAGTTTCAATTCATTCATATTCAATGTAGAGTTGGGTTCAAATTGAGTTTCAATTCATTCCTATTCAATGCGGAGTTGAGTTAAATTTGAGTTTCAATTCATTCCTATTCAATGTAGAATTGGGTTCAAATTGAGTTTCAATTCATTCCTATTCAATGCGGAGTTGAGTTAAATTTGAGTTTCAATTCATTCCTATTCAATGTAGAGTTGGGTTCAAATTGAGTTTCAATTCATTCCTATTCAATCCAGAGTTGAGTTCAAATTGAGTTTCAATTCATTCCTATTCAATGTAGAGTTGGGTTCAAATTGAGTTTCAATTCATTCCTATTCAATCCAGAGTTGAGTTCAAATTGAGTTTCAATTCATTCCTATTCAATGTAGAGTTGGGTTCAAATTGAGTTTCAATTAATTCCTATTCAATGCAGATTTGAGTTCAAATTGAGTTTCAATTCATTCCTATTCAATGTAGAGTTGGGTTCAAATTGAGTTTCAATTCATTCCTATTCAATGTAGAGTTGGGTTCAAATTGAGTTTCAATTCATTCCTATTCAATGCAGAGTTGGGTTCAAATTGAGTTTCAATTCATTCCTATTCAATGCAGAGTTGAGTTCAAATTGAGTTTCAATTCATTCCTATTCAATGTAGAGTTGGGTTCAAATTGAGTTTCAATTTATTCCTATTCAATGTAGAGTTGAGTTCAAATTGAGTTTCAATTCATTCTTATTCAATGCGGAGTTGAGTTAAATTTGAGTTTCAATTCATTCCTATTCAATGCAGAGTTGAGTTCAAATTGAGTTTCAATTCATTCCTATTCAATGTAGAGTTGGGTTCAAATTGAGTTTCAATTTATTCCTATTCAATGTAGAGTTGAGTTCAAATTGAGTTTCAATTCATTCCTATTCAATGCGGAGTTGAGTTAAATTTGAGTTTCAATTCATTCCTATTCAATGTAGAGTTGGGTTCAAATTTGAGGTTCAATTCATTCTTATTCAATGCGGAGTTGAGTTAAATTTGAGTTTCAATTCATTCCTATTCAATGTAGAGTTGGGTTCAAATTGAGTTTCAATTCATTCCTATTCAATGCGGAGTTGAGTTAAATTTGAGTTTCAATTAATTCCTATTCAATATAGAGTTGGGTTCAAATTGAGTTTCAATTCATTCCTATTCAATGT